>NW_024875648.1:0-10402 GCF_018340385.1 Cyprinus carpio
TCACCTTTAGCAGAACAGTTTGTGCCCAATTCCCCAGCTGTTCACTTGCCTCAACCATCCCATGCACAGTCTGTTCCACAACATGCACAGTCACCAGCATTCTTTCAAGCTCCCCAGTCCAGTCACGCCACTACAGCCACTGCCGCAGCTGTTGGTGTGAATAGCATGAATGCACTGATCAGTCTTCTAGATCACTTGGTGGTGCGTCAGAATGTCCAAGCCCCTGCACAGGAGCCATCATATGCTCCAATGCCCTTTCAGAGGAGGAGTTGTAGAGTCTGTGACGATGTCAGACATTCCACGCTCGCACATTGCAGGAGAGAAAACCTGTGTCTCACGTGTTTTGCTCCTGGTCACTGGAAGAAGGACTGTGACAAGTATGTACAGAAGCGGGTGGGCCAGGCTGATGCCAGACGAGGGCCGCCGGCGGGAGACTAGAGAGCCCACACTTGAAGAGGGGCAGTGTGGGGGATCAACACGAAACCCTCATTGGAGACGAGGACTTGGAGCTACTTTACGTTAATGCCTGTTCAGCCGTACCAGAAGGTCTTCAGGTCGTGGTTCAAGGGTCTGCAGAGGTGCCAGCTTTCAGTGAATTATTCTATGTCCAGGTTGTGGTTAATGACAAGGTGGAGCTGAAGGGCATGATCGACTCAGGATCCATGGCTTGTACGATGAGTGAGGGGGCTGAAGCATTACTCAAGGCGGCGGGAGTCCTTCTTGAAGAGCCTGAATCAGCCGAAAGAATTGTGCTTGTCGGTTGTGGGGGAAAGCAGACACGTCCCAAAGGTGTTTATGACTTGACGCTGTCTGTGTATGGAGTGAAGTGCGCTGTTCCTGTTCTGCTTGTGCCGGGGCCAGCGTGATGAGCTCATCATTGGTTTAAACGTCCTCAAGCACCTCGCACGTACCATGAAGAGCGATGAAAACTACTGGAGACTCATATCAGCTGGAGGCAAGAAAGTACCGTCAGACTGTGACCAGTTCCTTGACATGCTGTCCTGCACCACAAGATGGAAGAGTGAGGATGTCCCAGACAAGATCGGCCCTTTGAAGCTGCTCCTCATAAAGCTGTCAGCTAATTGGAACCGCGAAAGTACTTAACACCTGGTGTGGGTAGGCAATCCAGCAAGGTGCCGGCGTCTCCAGGCAGCACAGCTGGCCAGGGGAGCCATGTGGTTCCAGGTCAAGTCCACGGATGTCCTTGTGGGTCGTCATCATCACTGGGTGATGTGGGCTGACAGGTGGTGCCCTTGAAGATGACGAACTCAAGCCAATCAAGGTTTGAGACGTGAATGCCATCATCGCTGATGGGTTCCCCGCGTCTTGGGCTGTGTGGAGGACTTCAACGCTCAGCAAGCAGCCCCGTGGAGATAGAGGGCTTGGAGCCAGAGAAAGTTATAGTTTCAGCTGCCACGATGCTGACCTCAAAGACCGTCCCCGGGGTTGAGCCGACGGGACACTGACTCATGCCAGGCTAGCTTTTTGCTTTTAAGAAACGTCTCTGCCGAACTGGCTGGCAATGAATGGCGATCTCTCTCTCCTGACACTTCCATTACTGCAGCTGGCAGCTGGGTATATTTCTGAAAATAAATACCTGCACAGATGGACTCACTGGAGCTGGGAGTCCTCCCCAGTGACACAACAGCTGCCACTGCAAGCCTCAGACATGGAGGAGAGGGGATCCTGCAAGTCTGTCAGTGAGCGCATCCCCTCTCACAAGTGCCATTTTGGTGGGCTCAGACCCCAGAATTTGCAGGCCACCACCTGACTCAGCTATTTTCCACCCACCTACCACCGGGCCTCACCACCAGTAGCACTGGGAGCAATGCTGTTTTCGCAGCCACGATCTGACCCTAGGCTTCTATATAATGTTCCGATGTGTGAAGACCACAAGAAGTATATTAGCCTTCACGACACCTGCTGGCCTGGTAATGAGTACAACAGGATGCCAGCCAGGGCTTGGTAACAGCCTGGCATCGCTCATGCGATGATGCTGAGCATCTTTGGCAGCCTTAAACTTCACAAGCCTTCTCTGCTACTTAGACGACCTACTTGTCTTTGCGCCCACTGAAGAGGAAGCACTAAACAGGCTCCAAGTGGTCTTCAGTAAGCTCAGAGACAACAACCTTAAGCTGAGCCCCAAGAAATGCCACCTTCTGATGAGGTCAGTGAGGTTCCTTGGTCACGTCATCGACCAAAGTGGGGTTGCGGTGGATCCCACCAAGGTTGATGTCATCTGCAAGATGCCAAAGGAGGCTCTGATGGAGGAGGATGGTCGTACTCCATCTGTAAAGAGGCTGAAGTCATTTCTTGGCATGGTGTTCTTCTACCAGTCTTTCATCCCTGGCTGCTCAGCCATTGCCAAGCCCCTGTTTGCCCGGACGGCAGGCCAGAAGAGGAGAGGCCGGACTGGTAGGAGTGGAGGAGGTGCGGGTATGTACAGGAAACTGACTGCGGCAGATTGGACTCCTGAATGCGAGAAAGCTTTCCAGAAGCTCAGGGTTGAATCTGCTCCAACTTTATGCTGTATTGGCCCCATCACGTTTCTCCAGACCGAGCTGTCCTGTCAGTTGATGCATCCCTGGGCTGGGCTTGGGAACAATGTTGTCACAATTGCCAGTAGGGGGAGGACAAGGCTTCGCCCATTGCTTTTACCAGTAAGACCTCAACCAAGTCACAGCAAAGATACCAAGGTTCCTTCGTCTTGAGTTTATATGGCACTTCAAATGGAAATCTCTGAGAAGTTCAGTCACTGGCTGAAGGGACATGACTTTACCCGTGTGGACAGACAACAACCCAGCTATTTTATCATGACTGGCTAGAAAGCTCGATGCATACAGGCAGAGATGGGTAGCAAACTGTCTTCCTTACAACTTCGAGCCACCAGAAATACATCGGCGAAAATGTTGCCTTAGGCGCACTCAGTCGAGATCCCTTTACCGCTTCCAGTTAGCAGGTGTCTGATCCAAGAGCCATATGGTAGCCTAGTGCAGGAGGCTGAAGGTGCAGAGGCTGAGGGAGGTGCAGCAGACATTCAGACTGGGCATCGCTTACCACCAAAGCGGTTCAACAGCACGAGCCACCACATGACACACTTGAAATCCTACAGTGCAGCTGAAGTCAAAGCTACTCTAGCCTCTCACAGTTTCTGGAGGGAGTGGGCGTGGAGAAACAGGAGCTCTTTGTCTTGGCCAGCATGTCCAACAGCTGCAGCCACAGGCCAGTGTACCTACCCTCACTCACTCTGCGCGGAGTGGAAGATAAGCCTTCAGGATCCACTATATCTCTTTGGTTCTCCCACGTTTGTGGTCCCTTGAGCGTCGTATCAGGCGAGAAAGGCACAGTATCCAAACAAATTCAAATTCAAGTTGTCCCCAAACAAATTCAGATGGCAGGCTGAGAAAACTAGTCGATGATGAAGCGTTTCCAGCGAAGAAGGAAGCGAGCTACATTATCGGTAGACAAACTTCGTGGATGGAACCTCCCGTGATCCAAACATCACTACGTGGCTGTATCCTACTTCAACTTTCACTTTTCATTTTAACACTGGCTAACAAATGCATTCTTTATAGCCATACTGCCATAGCCTATTTACATATATCATTCATATGCCCAATAGTTATTACTGAACTTTGATTATAGACCCTGATGTCTCTTCTTCTTTTTTTTCTTTTTTCTCTTCTCCTCTTTATTCTCTCTTCTATTCCCACAAGCATACATGTCTGCATTCCAGCAAGCACATGCAGTGTGTTATTATCTCCCAGTATTTTTTTCTTTTTCATGTTGCATGCATTCTCTATATCTTACATAGTGTATAGCCGATTATTTGTATATGTCCTGTCTATTTATGTGTAGACCAGAAGCGTTTATATTTGTGTTCTTCCATCATATGCTTTGTGTCTGTTGAGCGAGCCAGTCAACCAAGCCT
Organism: Cyprinus carpio; assembly: GCF_018340385.1. NCBI lineage: Eukaryota > Metazoa > Chordata > Actinopteri > Cypriniformes > Cyprinidae > Cyprinus > Cyprinus carpio. The sequence goes on from NW_024875648.1 coordinate 3,932, forward strand.
GGGAAACTACTCTCTTACTCCCCTCCCCCTCCTACTACATATCATGGAGTCACCTATCTTAGGTACAAATAGCACATCTTATATACTATTGAGTATTTATATTTAATCATGCAAACACTTAAGAAGCTGATAACATGGAATGTCACGTGGCTTTCACACACCACCCCTAAAATTTAAGTAATTAACCACCTGGGTTAATTTGGCTACTTACAAGAGAAATACACTTAACAGATACAGAACTACAACATCTCATTTCAAACAATTTTATTGAAATATTCTCATCTACATTTAATAGCAAGCAAGAGAAAAACATATCTTGATAAATAAGCATCAACTTCACTCTTAATTATAATTTGGATCCCAGAAGGTAGATTTATTATCATCAATATATCGTCAATCCACTTAACTTTTAAGCTAGCAAACATTTCACGCTCCAAACAATGATGACTCATCTTTCTTTCATAATCTACTTCTCTCTTGCTGTTCAATTTACAAATCTCAAAGATACTATCCATTCAGGTATTATCAGTGACCATGCCCCTGTATCTTAACATTAAACATCTAGCACAAAAGAAAATCTCTACAAGGGATGCGGCGCTTCACCAATTCTCTACTACTAGAAGATCCAATTTTTGCCATATAAGAGAGTGGGCATCCTTTCTGGAGATGAGCGACTCTCCAGAAATCTCTGCATCAACACTTTGGGAATGCAGACCAGCAGTCATAGAGCATAATTTATATCATATTCATCACACAAGAAAAAACAACAAGCAACAATTGGAAAACACTCTTGAGCAGAAAATAAAACTACTTAGCAATCCACAGTTTACCGCCCCATCTGAAAGAGAGTACAAGCCCCTGAACTCAAGCAACAGGACAATTAGATAGTATCCTTAAACAAAAAAAACACAGTTCACAATTTACAACTCTACAATATAAAACTGGTCACAGAATCCACATCACTCAGAGTAAACTATTTTTAAAAATGGAAATTATCTGGATATAGACATTTTGCTCACAGTGTACCTCTAGGGAGCACAGACACCTATCTCCCACGCCAAACCTGGCTCTGCCAGCCTATTCCTCTCTTTGGACCACATTAACTCAACACACTATCTTCGATCCTGGACTGCAGAGTCCCACTGTCTCCTGCACTCTGTCCCCTGGGAGACACTTCAGAAACCTCTATCCCTTCCAAATACAAAACCCCAGTTCTTGTCTCTCCCAGCAATCGCTAAAAAAATAATCTTTCAAAACTGGAAATCTAAATCTTCTTGTCATTTTTCCCATTGGACTAACTTCTTAATCACAGAATTCATTTTTGACAGAAGAAACCATAGCTCATAAAAAAGAAGAACAATATATCTGCCTTTTAAAAAAACCTGGAATCCTCTCATAACCTTTCTACAAATTCAACAGCTGATGTAAACCACGTACTTTCCCACTCACCCCTCTCCACCCCTCCCTCCAACCATCCTTACCCCCCCAATATAGCTGCCTTAATAACACCTAACAGTCACACACTTACAGACATACCAATCTCTACACTTATAACTATTCTCTGTCTGTCTGTCTGTCTGACTGTTTATCTGTCTGTCTGTCATGTCTATTTGTCTATCTGGCCCCGTGTGTCTGTCTGACTGTCTGTCTGTGTACCTCCCTGTCTCCCTGTTACGGCTTGTCACTCTTTATTAGTTACAAATATATGATCTGTCTTATTTTGTTATATGGAATAAAAATAAAGTTGACCTCCCGGGCCGGGGGGTGGGTAGCTGGGCAAAAAAAAAAAAAAAAAAAAAAAAAGAGAAAGGCGAGCATGGGCCCCAGTTAAGATTAGCATTACTGAAACACTGGGAGAGGCTAGTCATCTGAATGGTGGTCTTGTACCGAGAAACTAGGATCCTGTGAGTAGGATGAGTGCATTCCAGTTACTACTGCCAGCCAGTTTGAGGGGTGATGCCTCAGAAGGGAGTTCATGATTAGCAGGGGCATCAAGGACACAGGACACTCCCATCTGGCCCGAGACAGCACTTCTTCTGGCCCAATATGGAGAGAGATACGAGAGAGCATGTGCGATGTGTGAGGAGAGTGTGTACTTTTGCAAAAATCCCTGGAGCCCTCATTTTCCAGCCCCTCTTGAGAGAAGTATTAAAACTTCAGCATGGAATTATCTGCATTGATTGATTTTTGGTCAGTAGAGGATAAGAACAAGAACTCTGTTGATGTGCTGGTGGGCGGCCTAATTACTTTATTTAAAATGGCTTTCTTTTGGCTTTCCTTGCAGGAACCCAGACTGCCAACCAAGTGGCCAGGAAAGTTATGGGATTGTGTGTCTTTTGTGTCTACGGGTTCCCTGGAGCTGCATCCACTCTGACCAGGGCCCTAGTTTTTGAGAGTGAGCTGGGTGTCTGAGTTGCTGCAGCTGTGTGGGGGGTGGCAAAGTCTCATACAGCGCACATCACCCAATGGCAAGCGGGGGCTGAGCCGCTTTTAACCCTTTAATTGGGCAACATGATAATGGAGTCTTCCTCTGAGAGCCAAGCAAGAATGGCCACAGTAGATCCCAGAGCTGACATTTGGCATACAAGTGACTGCTCACGCGAAACAACCGGCTATGCACCTTTCACTTAATGTTTGGCCCGCAGGCCCGAGGCTCCCAGTTGATGCTGTTCCTCAGTCTGTCTCCTGGGATGACCTCACTGTGACAGACTTCAGCAGCTACTTGAGGACCCTGCTATCTTACCTGTCTGAGGCAGCCAACATCGCCCCAGCAGCATACCACTAAAGAGCAGGAACAGCAGGCTGCGTGGAGTACAATAAAAAGGTCAGTGGGACTTCCTATACATGTTGGGAGCCCCCGAGTGCTGCTACAGCGAACAAGGGGAGAGAAAGGAAAAGAAAGAAGTTGGCCCGGCTGAGTGGGAACCTGCAGTGTATCACGGTGTAGTGGAGCAGAAACCCCAAGACTTCCACATCTACAAGATCAGTGGGGATGCCTCTGGCCAGAGCAAGGTTGGGGCACAGGAACCTTTTTGCTTGACGTGAGATCCTTCCTATCCAAGACACCTGGAGAATCAGTCTTTTTGTCAGCTCATCAGAAGTTGAAGGCAATAAGTGTTCAAGTGGAGATGTGGATAGCCTGAGCAATCTAGAGTGAGAGTCTTCCTTGCTTGCAGCGGGCGATCCCTCAAGGTTCTGTTCAGACCCCAGATCAGCTGCTGCTGAGGCTTCAGCAGACTGAAGCAGTTTCTATTCCTGAACTTGGAGGGATGGAGGCCCCACGCTCATGAAGACATGGCCAGTTCACCTGGAAAGTGCTTACCTGTCTGACCCCAGACCTTGTTCAGTCAGATGCACCTACTAACGCTGATCACGGGCCTCGACTGACTCAACCCCCACTCAAGCATGCTCACCCGCTTTCGACTCTGCTGCTACTCAGACTGCCGTAGCTGATGTAACAGAATTCAAGGCAGGGTCATTAACTAGGAACTGGGAAGGTGGTTAGGTCTGTCAATAGGCTTGTTGAGGAGTATGGTTCAGAGACCTGTTATATGGGGCCTCTCTTTGTCTCAGGAAGTTTGATTTAGAGTACACACTGTTAAGTTTTTCTCTTCTTAGCGGGTTTTTGTTTTTTTTTTTCCTTCCTTTTGGAATGTGAAGCCGCACTGTGTGGGTTTTTCTTCGTTTCAGGGGACCAGATGTTTAGGGGGGTGTAGAGGCTGCACCTTTATGTTCAACCATATTAATGATTAGATGAAGTCTAATGAGGGCCTGATCAACCTTCTTTTTTCTTCTCTTTGATCTGTTTTTTACGGATGGTTTTTACTGAACTTTGGGATTAGATTTCATTGTTATTTGGTCCGCTTACATTAATGCATTTTTTGGTGCTATTATAGAGATTCAGGGGTGTCAAGTATTTTTGTGGAATTCAGGGGGGTGAATGTAGCAGGTTTATTTGTATGCTTATAGATTCCGCCAAAAAATATTTCTTTTTAATATTACTGGGAGTTTTCGTTTTGGCTTCATTTCGCACTGCGCGTCGGGTTGCAGGCAGATCGCGTGCGTGTGGCGTCATCAGACCGGGAACTTGCGCCCGTGCAAAGTTGACCTCAGTCAGAGCAATTGCTGGATTTGACTGAGGTGAGGAGTTCACGATCAGTCCTCTCCCTAATAAAACGGATATATAGGTTGCTATTATCACTTTTTGTTGATTTATCATGGGGTACGAGTGGTCTATGAGGGTGAGTAATCTTTTTGCAGTAGCTAATGAACTACAGGCCGCGATATTGTTTCGTTATATGATTAAATGCAGTTCGGTAGCTGCTGACAGCTCATTGTGAGCTAGCTGTTCGCAGGCCGATTAACATTGGTAATTGACGTGATGCTATTTTTTTTAGATTCTAATCTGGAGGTCACGCAACACTCATTTCCATATTGTTTATGACCGCAGGTATGTTATTTTTTGTGTGTTTGTGCATATTTGGGTCTAGATGAATGACATGAATCTATGTGTGGTTTATCTCATGTAAATAAATGAATGACTAAGGGGGATTTATACACTGGTTTTTCTATTTGGAATATCTGATGATATTTTTTCTTTGTGTGTGCCTTGATTGGTAAATGTCTGCAGTTTTTCATTATGAAAAGAGGTTAAATGTGAGTAATTTGAATACAGTCAGAGCAATGCTGATTTGACTGGAGATGCTACCTACTGATGTCACGCACCACTCATTGCCATATTGTTTAATGACCGCAGATAATAAACTACATTGTGACAGCCAGTGCCCCTGGGTCTACTTCTGAGAACAACCCCTAACACATTAACGCAGACAGAGATGTATGGTTACCCCAGATTTTAAACTCTATGCTTAACCCCTAACCCCTTGATCTAAACCTCTCTACTAAACTAGCTTCGGTCAGCACATCCACCATGCTTGTAATTTTTTTTTAATGCTTTATATTCGTGTTTGTAGTTCTCACCAAAGCATTCCTCAAAGTGCAATGGACTATGTGGGTAATGTAGCTACTCCTGACCCTGCACATCTCAATGTACCTACTTATACTATGCCCTTAAAGTATGTAGTCTTTGGTGAAGAAAAGTACACACTTTTGAGTGTGTAGTAGAAAGAGTAAGAGCAAACTTTGGGACATATGGGACTATAACGTCATTACAATTGCGTCTTTAAAGGACCGACATCTGCTCGCCCTTATTACACACACTTACCCTGTCCTGTAAACTGACCTGTCAATCATCTACGTCACAGTTAACATCCTCCACATTTCATTTAAAGAAAAAAGCCAAAGCCAAGAGGTGTGTTTTTTTAATCTACATTTAAACAGAGAAGATGTGTCTGAACTCTGAACATTATCAGTAGGCTATTCCGAGTTGTAGGGAACCAGAAGAGAAGATCTAATAGCTGAGGAGACTGTTCCAGAATCGGGGAGCAGCCACGAGAAAGCTCCGGTCACCTTTTGCTATATTTTTTTCATAATAAACCTGCCAGCTTATATACTCACCTCCTATTTGTGGACTTCCAGCTCTGCCTTTAACACTATCATTCCAAAATTTCCTCCTGCCCAATCTAACTCAGCTGCTCCATGCCCATAGCCCACCAGCAGCAGCTAGTGAGGCTTGGAAAAATACAATCGTAGCACCCGTACGATCAGCACTGAGCTCCTCATGGTTTTGTTCTCTCCCCACTGCTCCTTATCCCTGTACACTAATGGCCGTGCACATCTAAGACCCCCTCTGTCAACTCCTGAAGTTTGCAGATGAACCACACTACGGCTCATTCAGGACGGTGAACGAGTCTGCTACAGACAAGAGGTGAAAGAGTCTGTTGCAGTCCTTAATAACCTGGAGCTCAACACACTCAAACTGTGGAGATGATCGTGGACTTCAGGAGAAACCCCCCTGCACCTCCCCCACTCACATCCTTGACAGCACTGTGACTGCAGTGAGTCATTCATTTCCTGGGTACCACAATCTCTCAGGACCTGAAGTGGGACACTCACATAGACTCCATTGTGAAAAAGGCCCAGCAGAGGTTGTACTTCCTTCACCAGCTGAGGAAGTTCAACCTGACAGGAGCTGCTGAAACAGTTCTACTCTGCCATTGTAGCATTTGGCCAATCAGACACACAACTATTTGTTACATTTAACAAATAATATCTAATGCCTCCTCATCTAACCAAAGGGTCTATGGACCCTTCCCCCAAATGGAAACTATCACATCAAAAAGGCAGAACAGGCCTCTGGTTCCATAGGAACCAAAGGCACACTATCTGATAACACTAGGATTATGACGCCCAAAAATGTGGCTAAGCCACTCTTAACTCAAGTCTCTCAGAAACAGACACATAATGCACATAAAAAGGGACTCTTCTCTAATAAATTCATAAAAAAACCTTTCTTTGAATTAATTCACATATACTTTAGGGCATGTGTATACTGTACTGTTCTTGTATATT
>NW_024875649.1:0-8227 GCF_018340385.1 Cyprinus carpio
TACGCTGTTGTTTTATGCCATCTGATTGTTCTTCAAATATGCTTGCTGCTTATAGCTCATCTGGTTGTTGGGAATGCGATTTCCTTTGTTTGAAGGCTGGAAATGTATAAAAATCAAATGATCTATTCCTGATTAAAAACTGTATACTAACTTTTACAACTTAAGATATTAATATTCATTTGTTTTCATTTATAATATTCAAATGTTTTAAACAAAATTAAAAAATTCTATTGCATTTTATTTTATTGCAAATTTCACTCCACATATTTTAATTCTACATTTATCTTACTTCTAATAACTAAAATATAGGCAAGAAACACACACACTTAAGATGCAAAATGATGAACCTTATAAGAAAATATGGTTGACAGAAAATCTGTTGCAGCAGTCTGTTAGAGCGGCAAAATAAAATGATCTTAATGCGGCAATTAACAGATCTGCAGAAGTCATCAGTATAATGAATGAGGTGAAACAGGATCTACTCGGACATGAAATAATGAGGATTTTTCAGCAGCTGATAATATTGATGAGTCTCAGGACTATAAACACTCATTAAGAGGGGTGTAACGATTCTCTCGTTTTCTCGGTGAATTGATTACAAACACTGACGATGCATATGCATCTATCTTGAAACATGATATTTGAATCGTGAATTGCCAATTTCGGACAGTAATCAATTTAAAACGCTAAGAATCGAATGAATCGCGATTTCTATAGCGATTCAATGCTTTCAAAATATATACGCATTAAATTACTACAAGCACAGATTAATGGAGACATTGAACAGTGTTCATGCCTCGCATCTCTCCTTCACGCGCTACACTGTTTACCGCCTGTGACTGTCACAGGATTGTGCCCGCGCTCCGTCTCACTAACACATTTTTTGAGCAGCTGATGTGTGATCTCTCTTTAGGACTCATGGCCAGTAATGCTTTAGTGTAGTAATTTTACTTTTCTGTAGTTTTTCAATGGCTCTCTGCATCTTACATACGATGTTACCTGAGCAGTCGAAAGCATTGTTTATTGCATGGACGGAGCAGAAATGTGTCTAAATCATAAGCACAGTTCCATTGAATGATAAATGTGTTTTAAATCCATGCTGATGAACCGAATGTACGAAGGAAACTGTTAAAATAACCACAGCATTAACAATTTTGAAATAAGAGCGCAAGGTTTATCTGATAATCAGATGCCTGAAAGTAGCGTTCGTTCTTATAGAATGGGTCGGCAACAGTGACGGCCAATCAAATCAAAGTAGGTGGTTTACTGTTCACAGAAGCAGATCGCCAAAGCGTCAGTTTAACTTTAAAGAAACGAAGATGATTCTGCAAATCATTTATATTTACTAATATTAAATAACTTTTAATGATATGTTTTATGATAGAAATGTTAAAATGACCGACAGCTATATATCCAGTGATACAAACTACTTGAATTTTTTTCTTCTCAAATATGGCTTTTCATTTTGAGAGAGAGAGAGGGAGGGAGGGAGAGAGAGAGAGAGAGAGGTGTGTCTGCGCCTGTGTCTCTCTCTACAAACAATGAGTTTACAGTAGTTACTTAAAACAGCGATTTTACCCCCTCCTTGCTGAGAAATATAATGTAGCAATTCAGTATCAATTAATAAAAGTCGTGTGGCAACGCTGACAAAAAAGTTTATGAGCGTCTGAACGTTACTTTTTGCACAGCACGATCTTAGATCTCTCTCTGTTTGTGTGTGAGAGTGAGTTTGTGTGTGTGCGCATCAATTAAAGTAGCGCATTAATAGAAACGTGATTAAACTGAACGATTTTGAATGCATTGGCCTTGTCCCACACACATACAGGGGTGTCAGTACGTTAGATATAAAACAATCAAAAAAAAAACAAAAGTAATAGGATTTATAATTACAAAGGGATTGTTATTGTCCCAGCCGTGTATTTGAATTTCAATTTGATTCACTTTGCACGGACATTTTCATGTAATCATTTTTGATCAGAAGAGTAGAAAAGGATGGTGAAGGGATTTAAAATGAAATCCAATGGCCTAAGGAAGGAGGTCTAAGACTGAACCTGTCTCGAAGATGCCCGTGTATGTTTGTATCTGTCTGTTTTCGGGAGATACAAGTGATCTGAGGTTCTTTTATCCTTCAAATGTAACTTCATTAGTACTACTTGCTTGATATTACTATATTAGCTGTTTATTAGTACTCATAAAGCACATACTTAATGCCTTACAATTGTGTTGACGCAGATTCTCTTACTCTATAATAACCCCCCCCCCCCACCCCACCATAAATTTTCATATCAAATTGCGAACCAAATCATAGCAAAAGCAAATTCATTACATATTTTTCCCATACTTCAGTAATCTCCGTATGCCCACCAAACAGAACACAGTAAATAGTCAACTAAGCACTATGGTGTGGTTAAACTTAACTATATTACGAAATATACTGCTACCGTTTCACTGTTTGTATCAGTCATGGAATATACTATGTGGTAATAATACAGTAGCACCGAATATGTAATGGAAAAGATAGAATGCATACATTTTTTGTTATTACAATAAGGCAACTTGTTCAAATAATACTATTGTTTGGCCTAACAAGGTCATGCTACCACATAATCTTAGATTTTTAGTTTACAACTTACTTGTGAAATACTAACAGTATAACAACATTTAAATTTCCGCAGTCATTACCTCCTTATCCCCCAAACGTTGCACATTGGTTTCTGGTGACCTACAGTACATACAGCTGTAAGCTCTTCTGCGCAGAACATTTAGATCTGTGTCATACAACCAGTAATTTCAGAATAAGTGCCCTTTAGTTATAAAATACTAAAATATAAATGTTTTTATAATTTCACAGGTTATTTACCCCCCTTTATTCCCCAAACGTTGCATTATACTACGAGTAGTACTGTGAGGTACGCCTATAGTTACCAAATAGGTAGCGCTGTAACTTCCTGTGATTACGCATTACATTGGCGTGGCTGTAATCTAACGCTCCGCTACGAAAAGAGTACTGAAAAGGTCCTCACCACTGTAATGCATCCCTCTGCCTCCATCAAGTGCAGCAGGTTGAGTACTTGTTGGGAACCTTGATCTGACATCATAGTGCGACTGCATTCCTGAATCATGCTCACAACAGCATTTGCACTTGTTTAGAGCCTTTTAAAATAAAATTTCCAGCGATTGAAACAATCCACCCATTAGAAAAAACCATAGCAATTCCCTGTGTTTGTGATCTGTTTTTATGTGTAACTGAAAGCCCTTGTGTCGGGTTTCTGAGATCACAGGTCACTGCATTAAACTTCTACTCATTAAACTTCATTATTTGCATGTGTTTCGAAGCCTTTTAAGTTAAAACACATCAGCGACTGAACACAATACATGTAGAAGAACATATTGCAAAGCTAAATTTAGTGCATGAGAGCTGTTTTTTTTATGTTTTACTGACATGCACATTGCAATCAGGCAGCTGCACTCCACATTTGAAAGGAGAAATATATGCAAGAAACTACATCATTTGCATGTGTTTTACAGCCTTATAAATCAAAACATTCCAGCGATCCAACACAGTTAATATAGAAGAACATATTACAGAGGTAAAATGAGTGCTTATGAGTGCTTGTGAGATATTTTTTTGTCTAACTGCAAAACAACGCGTGCAGCTCGGACACTCAGCTCTGGACCACATTCATCCTTGTTTCTCTCAAAAGAAAGTTTTCTCTCGGAAAAAAACAGACAAGAGTATTTCAAAATACATGATAGCTTAGTGAACCATAAAATCATTCATTTGTCTTGGCTTCTTTTATTTATTTATTTATTGCTCTAACAAGAATCAATATTTAATGAAAATTATTCAATGTTATTTTAGGATTCTTCCATTTATGCGTCTAAACATCTACAAACCTAAAACCTGCTCTGTTATACTGTTGTTTGCAATTTGTTTATCACACAATTTAACTGGTATCTACACTTTTATTTTCACAATAAACTTGCTTGTTAGAATAGACAATTACAGTGGTCTATAACAAATATAACCAGGGTTCGTACAAGCTGCTTAAAAAGCTTGAAGTACTTGACTTTTACTTTAATGTAAATCCTAAAAAACCCTCAGAAACAGCCATATATATAAAAATGTGCTTTACCTGATTGAAAAACAATATGAATGAAATTAGTGTTTAATTCTTAGTAATGACAATTTTTTTTGTCATAAATGGTTTTGTCATAAAAACCATTACAATGCAAAATAACCATTGTCTATACAAAACATTGTGAAAACAATAACTCTTGTACCTTTTCATCATTATATTGTTTATATATTATAATTGTAAAAAAAAAAAAAAAAAAAAATTAACAAGTCACAATAATCAATCATCCCTGCTTAAAAACGTCGAAAATTAAACTCTTTAAATAAGCATAAAATAAGATACAGAATCAGTAAATTTGAGTTTAATGTGGGTGTATTATCAGCAAACTAATCATTAAACATTTGTAATCATTCAAAAAATATTGGACATTTCATCTTAATGTTGTTCAGAAATGAAGACCATATGCTAATGTTGCCCACATGAGGGAGCCACAGGATAGCAAAATCCTTCAAGATCTGTTTAAAGACTTTGAAAATGTTTAATTTAAGTGACTAAATAAAAAATGCATATAAATTCATTATATTTTTATAACCTTTAATAAACCCCAATATAGTAATTATGCAAGAACTGGTTATATCCTTAATACTATTAGATCATTACTTTTTTATCTGAATTGTAATGGTATTGACAATATATTTTCTCAAGTTATCACACATAACTGAATGTACATCCAAGGGACACTATATTACTTATCTATTTCATATTGTATATAATAGTATTCTCACGTGAAGGACTCACGTGAATCATCAGGTTTGTGCCCTAATGATCACCTTGGAGTTAAACTGCATTGTTTCATTAACGCTCTGTGTCATTGCCTACAATGCAGGTGACAGGACTTTTGATATAGCAAACGGGGAAAAATATAAAATAAAAAGGCATGAATTATTTAAGCATTCAGCTAGCCAACTGTTGAGAAGCTGCTTGTCATAGGCTAAGGCCTTTTTCTTGCAGAATAGAAATTAAGCTAGGGTCCCGCATAGAAAAAAAACTGTGTTAGTGTTTTTTTTTTTTTTTTTTTTGCGGGGCAGCTCAAGAAGGCTGGATACACAAGTACCTAGCTGTTTTGGCTCCTAAGGCTGCCAAGGCTGGTTTTGCTGGCCAACACTGCAGTTTAAAGTAACTTAAGCTTTTAGTTCTTCTCTTCTTCTGAGACTAAATTATCAACCCATATTCCTCCTAGGAGCATTAACTCCTACAGGACTCCAAACTCCAGCCTAGGATCTCTTCTGTGGACTGATGTGAAGTTGAGTATTTATATATTTTTCTAACTTGTTGGACTTTAAAAAAGATTAAAAAATCATGGAAATCCCAGTAGGTGAGACTTGACATATTGAGAAGTCTCGGGTCATATGAACATTCCATCATATTCAAATCTGTCAAAATTGAAATCTAAAATACCACTAGCTTCCATTAGATCTAACTCAGACTTTATCTGCTTTTATGTACCATTTCTAACCTATTCAAACTCATCATATCTATCTATCTATCTATCTATCTATCTATCTACCTCTATCTATCTATCTATCTATCTGTCCTATCTATCTATCTGTCTATCTATCTATCTGTCTGTCTCTGTCTGCTCAGGTTGCTCTGCTTGGGTGTGTTTTCATTTACTTTTTTGACTTGCTTTTCGTTCTCTTTTAACACACATAATGTCTGCACTGATCATTGTACGACAAAAACACCTTTGGACATTGGACGCAACTTTATGACCTGTTTCTGGACACTTTATCCTCCAAACCTTTCTGGAAAATCCCATTTACCAGGCAGAGATGAACAATGCATGCACTTGACTATCCCTGCGAACAGCGGATCAAGAAACGCTCAAGGAAATGGCTGGGTTTTACGGCAGACTAAGAAAGAAATACAGCTCCTCCTCTACCAAGCATTCTGCTCACAAATGTCCAGTCTCTCTGGAGAATAAGATGGACGATCTTAGAGCCAGGATAAGATTCCAACGTGGACATAAGTGGACTGTAAAATCCTCTGTTTGTCCCCAAACATGGCCCACTTTACCCCGTCTCTGTAGATACTTACTGCTGTAACTTAGATCTGATAATTTCTCTGTTTTACAGATGGACAGAACAGTAAAGGCCAGTGAAATCCCAAAGGTGGAGGGGAGTGTTTCATGATTAACAAGAAATGGTGTGACCCAGGAATATCTCCACTCTATTTAAGCTCCTGCTCACCTCATCTGGAACATTTATCCATTATTTGCAGCCCATTCTATCTGCTGTTTACATTCCACCGGCAGACACCCGGCAGCTTTGTCTAAGCTTCATGATGCACTCAGCGGCAACATCAACAAACATCTGACGCTGCTCTTATCATCGCTGGGGATTTTAACAAAGCCAACCTCAGGCAGGTTATGCCGAACTTTTATCAACGTGTATCCTGTCCAACCAGAGGACCGAATACACTGGATCATTGCTACTCTCAGTTTAAGAATGCCTACAAAGCTCCCTCACTACCGGCTTTTGGCAAATCGGATCATGCCGCCATTTTCCTCACACCGGAATATAAACAAAGGCTCGTTCAAGAACCCCCGGTGCAGAGGGTGGTGACACGCTGGTCCGCCCACTCTGAAGCCATGCTACAGCGGTCTCTTGATGACGTAGACTGGGACATGTTCCGAGCGAGTTCCTCTGACGTCAGTGAGTTCACGGATGTAGCAAAGCTCTGTAAACATGCTAGCCAGGCAAGCAACTGAAACAATAACTTCAATGGGTCCTTCTCTAATCAAGAAATGGTGGGTGGATAGAACAGTGTACAGCTGATAGACAAAAAGCTTTGCTTAAACATGCTAGCCGAGCAAAAAGCAGCACAAACAATAACTAATGGGTCCTTCTCTAATCGAAACTGTGGGTGGATAGAACAATCCGTGCAGCAGTAAACAAACACTGCTGCATATGAAAAACACTCCGATCTTTTGTCGGGGAAACATGGTGAGTACAAAGCATGGTGCTATGCTCTCCGACCTTTGGTATGAGCCACCAGAAACTCCGATACAGGGGAGCGAACAAGAGTCACATTTCAGCTCAATGACTCCCGGCGCATGTGGCGAGGACTAAGAGCCATCTGTGCCTTTGGAAATTAATCCTCTGCAGAGGTGAGAGCAGATCCGTCACAGGTTGACGAGCTAAACTCTTTCGACGGCCGCTTTTAAAACAATCTAAGCAGCGCAAATCTGCCGATCAGCGCGTCAGGAAGCAGCAGTCAGAACAGTGATAATCATGTAATCACCGTGTCTGAGGACGAAGTTCGGAGGGCCCTAAAGCAAGTGAACGTCAGGAAAGCAGCAGGTCCTGATGGGATTTTTGGCCGTGTTGTGAGGTCCTGCGCTGATCAACTCGCTGGTTTGTTTACATCCATCTTTAATGAATCTCTTGCTACCTCGGTGGTTCCCATCTCCTTTAAAAAAATCTGTCATCATCCCTGTGCCTAAGAACAATAAACCCTCTTGTCTGAATGACTATCGTCCAGTTGCCCTCACATCAATAGTCATGAAGGTCTTTGAGGGACTGGTTAAAAACTACATTTGCTCCTCCATCCTGGATACTTTAGACCCTTTTCAGTTTGCCTATCGCCCAAATAGATCCACTGAAGATGCCATCTCTCACATCTTGTACTCTTCTCTCACGCATATTGACAGCAGCAATGGGAACTATGTAAGGCTGCTATTCATCGACTATAGCTCAGCTTTCAATACTATAGTCCCCATAAAGCTTGCTTCTAAACTCCTAGACCTTGGTCTAAACTCTTCACTCTGCAACTGGATTCAAGACTTCCTCACCGGCAGACCTCAAGTGGTGAAAGTTGGCCAGTTAATCTCCAGCTCCATCACCCTGAACATGGAAGCTCCACAGGGCTGTGTCCTGAGTCCCCTGCTCTACTCTCTCTACACACATGACTGTGTGTCTTCCCACAGCTCCACATCTATAATCAAATTTGCTGGTGATACTGTGGTTCTGGGCCTCATTCACAACAATAATGAGACCGCATACTGGGATGAGGTAGAGATTAACATCATGGTGCCAGGACAATTGTCTCTCTCTGAATGTGAGCAAAACTAAAGAGCTGATTGTTGA
>NW_024875650.1:0-3421 GCF_018340385.1 Cyprinus carpio
AAAAAAAAAGTGTTCTATTATAAAGATGCATTGTTTCCAAAATTACATCAGAAAACATTAATTTTGTAATAAGATGGCATATCTTTTTGCAGAGTAGCTATATGCATAACCCTAGAAAAGAAACATATCTAAATCAATTCAGATTTACTGGTATAGCATTTTTCACAAGTAAATATGATTTCAAAGCAGACTGAGAACAGTTCCCTGCAAACCCCAGTGAGCTAAAGACAACAGGAATGAGTGCATTTATAAAGTTATAAAATGCAATCCATTATAAAATGGGTCATGATTTTTGTTAATCTATGCAACCAAAATTTGACAGCCTCAAGTCTAAAAAGATGTTGCAAAAAACGGCTTGATTCATAAAGATTTCCTGCAATGTCCGTATTAATTTTTATGTGGTAAAGTTTTGGTTACAATTCTCACTTTATCAACCTCATATAATCACTATAAACATTTTTGGTTTCTGAACACATATATTTTGCTGATCATCTAACGTTTGTCTCTCAAAGCTAATGTAAAAGGTGATTTGGCAAGGCCTGTCTAATACTTGTCAGCTGCAAACATACAGTGCTGATTCACATGATGGTTGCATAGCTGCTCAGACTAGTTTTGAAAAGTTATTGATCTATTTTTTGTTTTCTTCATGACTGGTTGTAACTTTTTAGAATTGTTAATTTAGAACTGAGAATTGTAAAAAAAAAAAAAAAAGACAAAGGTAAAGGTAAAGGTCCTTTTATGCACTTATTTTAATTTACATCAACTGAGAATATAAAAAAATGCATCTTTTTGTTCATGTATATAAGCCAAAATACTAGAAAACAATTAACTAGGAACAGCAGTTTTTAAAAATAAACTAAACATCTTTATTTAAGCATCGTCCAGCAGAGGGTTGCAATTTCGTACTCAGTGCTTTCCTCGATTGCTTGTCGCCTGCTGTGTGGCGCTGGTGTCGCAGCTGTGCCTCGGTTTCTCTGGCTGGCGTTGTATTCACAGTTTGACAGTCAATGGGCAAGTATCCCCTCAGCTGCTTCTATAGATGGCTGGGATTTACTGCGCCTGTATGCAGTAGCTTCCCCACCCTGTGCCATGGAGCAGGTCACCGCTTCAGGATTCACCCCTTAGCAGATCAAACACCCGGCCTGGAACTCTTGCTCCCAGTAAGCACGCAGTTCTCTCCCATCCTCTTTCGCTTTCTTTCTCGCTTCTTCTCATTGACATGCGCTTCCTGCTCAAATTGCCTGATCACTGACAGTTCTTTTCTAAGTAAAAAAGTCTTTAGTGTCCATGTCGCAAAGAGAAGCCGCTTTCCCCTCTTTTTCTCTGGCTTGCAGCGGTGACATCATACAGATCTCCTGCGAGGGTGGTATCTGCTGGATCCTCCCTCCAAGATCTTTTGCTGGGGGTTCTCCGCCTTCTCCAGGCTGCTCTTCAGCTCCTTCAGCCCCTTCTCCGTGTTCGCCAGCAAAGAGATGCTTGATCTCTCGGCCAGAGGCTAAGACTGGCCAGTCCATTCCCATGAATGAGCTGAGGAAGGCTGGAATCCATGCAGGCTCACATTTTCAGTGGCTTTTAGGTTTGCTCCTCAGTCGAGTTGTCTCTCTGGTGGCGTCGTAAGGCTTTTAGATTTGACTCTTGTTCTGTGAGTCTCTTGCCTTTATACTGTGTGTTCACTCAGCACCAGCAAGTTCATGAACTTTCCAGGTAGTTCCTGATTCGTCCACATTGGGGCAGCATAGAGAGAACTGATGATGCCCTCACCAGTCACACTCCAGTCACACTCTCATTTTACAAGATGACCAATAAACATCTACTAAACTGGAATTATTGATTTACTGTTGTATTAAATGACATTTACTTATAAGTTTACAGATAAATACAGAGTTGGCCAGAATCCTTGGTTATTCACAAGCTACCCATTAAATTTGAAAAGAAAACAGCTTTTATAAAGTCTGAACACTGAGAGGCTTCTGCTGATAAATTTTGTTGTGGCATTTTTTTTTTTTTTTTTTGTAGGCAGTGCTGGTGTGTTTCATGGGCAATGCTGGTTCCATTAACTGCTCAGATTAATCGTAAAAATTTTGTAATCAATTTATTTATTATCTTCGTGACTGGTCATAACTTTTAAAAGTCAGTTACAAAAAATCTTTAGGTAACTGATAGATGTAGGAAAAACAAACAAAAACAGGTCCAACTTAAAACATTTAAATTAAATGAATCCTGCACACTATCCAAACTTGCAAATGTACAAGAACATCAATTTAAATTCTGAAACATTTGCAAGTGCACATAGTGTGGGGGGATTTCTTCTTTTGTTTTAAAGTCAGTTAAAAAAAAAAAGTAGATTGTTCTCTTTTGAATCTGAAAAGCAAGACTAAACCCTTTGCTAACTGATAGTTGGTCAAACTAGTTCTTGACTAGTTATAGCTACTGGGGTCCCTCAGGGCTCAGTTCTTGGACCACTTCTCTTCTACATGGAATTACTAGGTTCTGTCATTTAGAAACATGGCTTTTCATATCACTGCTATGCTGATTTCCATCCTCATGATCTGACGACAGCTGCTCACATCTCAGCATGTCTAACCGACATTTCTTACTGGATGAAGAACCGTCACCTTCAACTCAACCTTGCCAAGTCAGAAAATACTTTTGACTTGTTTGCCTTTTTATTTTTATAAAAAAAAAAAAATCTTTGCTTTGTGTACTGATTTACACTAACCAAGACTTGTCATAAACTTACATATTATTGCTTTTTGTTGGTTTTCATTGCTTCTGTTGTACTCATTTGTACAGTAAGTCACTTTGCACAAAAGCATCTGCTAAATGACTAAATGCAAATGTAAATGTACGACAGTCTTAACATAGTGGCTATGTTCATGTAACTGGTCTCAGAGCTGCTGGTGTTTGATATTTTTTTCCTGTCCCTCTTATGTTAGCAAATTCATGAACATTTTTATGGTGACATTTGTCAATTGTCTTTGTAGCTCTTATACTTGTTTCAGGTGAGTATTTACTTTTCTGAAGAATTTTGGAGATGTTATTCTACAACATTTCTTCATAATTTAAAGGAGTTAAAAAAAATAAAAAAAAACAAAGGAAAATTGATCTTTTATTGCAGTTCTTATTTTATTTAGTTTCATGGATATATTGAATATAAAAATGCATCTTTTTGTTCATGTGTATTAGTTAAATACTAGAAAACAATTAACTAGAACACAGTTTTTAAAATAAAACGAAACATCTTTATTTAAGATTGTCCAGCAGAGGGTTGTACTCTGTACTCAGTGCTTTTCCGGATTGCTGAGTGTCGCCTGTGTGGCGCTGGTGTCGTGCTGTGCCTCGGCTCTCTCTGGCTGCGTTGTATTCACAGTTTGACAGTCAATGGGCAGCATCCTCTCAGCTGCTTCAGATGGCTGATTTA
>NW_024875651.1:0-22148 GCF_018340385.1 Cyprinus carpio
CACCTGCCTATTGTTTTGCATCAGATGGCCTAACAATCAGGTGACAGCTGTGACTCATGACAGAATGACATTACATACGTCACACACACACACACAACATGACTGTAGTTGTTCTTAGGTTCGGCAGGCAGACCCTTTTGTTCCACTGTGGCCCGGCAAACAGGCCCCCACCCGGCTGCTGCACCTGGTAACTTAGCATCGGGACGAACATGTGCACACACAAAACTGTTTTTCATTAAATTTTCCTGCTTAGGTGCCGAAAAGAAAAGCAGACAAAGAGAGTATACTATTACTTAGTATTTATGGGAGTTGAAAGTATTGTTAATTTGTATTTTACATTTTTAATACACACACATATATAGCGGAGATCAAAATTAGAGAACAACCTACAATTTCCTAAATTTCAAGATCACTGCTTAGTCCTATTAGAAGTTATCCTATCAGGAGTAGAAGGGCAGTTTTAGGCATATTTCATAAATTTCTTAAATGAGGTATTTGAGAAAGAACTCTGATCAAAATTACATAACACTTTCCTTATGCCTCCCAAATTATTGAGTTAATCTAGTACCTGGGGCATTTCGAGACAGGAGGTCCCGATGAAGGCCAAAGAGATGACCCTTTCAGCTACTGCACGAGAAGCTGGTAATTCCCAATCTGATTTCTAGAATGTTGCAGCTTTACAATGACACTAATTCATTCAAGTCCCCCAGAAAGGCTGGTTGTCCACGTAAGGACAAATGAAAGAGAGGACAGGATACTGAGACTCTCAATGAGGAATCGGTTCAGCACTGCAGCTGGAATTGCTCATCAGTTCAGCTCTGAACAGGGTCTGACTGTCCTTCGCTTGTTTAAGAGAGAAGTCAGACTGAAAGTGTACTCTGCAGTGATCAAGCCTCCTCTTCAGCAGAAAGAACTCAAAAAAGACTAGGACTCTGCTTCTGCTGAGGAGCATGTTGTGTGGAGAGAGGGAGAACTGGTCTCTAAAGTCTACCTTTAAAGTGGGGATGAGAGCAAAAGTTTTAGTTTATTCTGGTCCCATGGAAAACATTATGTTCAGCCAGCCACACTTCTGGAAAAAATAAAAGCTGAGGTGTGTAAAGGTGTCAGTGAAAAAGCTGGAGGAGGAGGTGTGATGGTCTGGAGGGATGTTTCTCTAGATCAGGAGTCTCCTGGTCTCCTGAGCATGAGACACCTGCAGGTGAAAAGTTCTGGCTTAGAGGTAACCCACTACAGTCTCCTCTGAACTATAGAAGAGACTGGAAGAAAGAGCGAGCAAGATCACAGCAGCGCAGTGTGAGAAACTAGAGATGTGCTGAAGTCACTCAAAGCAGGGCCTGACAATTCTACTGATGTTCTGACAGCTGTGACCCTCAAAATATGAGATGAATCTTCTTCCTGCTACAGTGGTTACTTATCATGATTTTGATCACTGTGTTTCCCACTAAATAAAGATTTTGTGGAAATACCTTGGTTATTTTGTCAAACGTGTTAGTAGAACAGTGGTATACCTACAGCTAATATTCCTTCAAATTTTGAGCGATGATGAAGTATTTATAGTGTTAATTCAGTCTCCACTTGTATAAAAAATGTACAGGGAAATAGGCCATCACTATCGGTTTTAAGAGGTTTTTTTTTTTTGTTGTTGTTGTTGGTTGGGAAACAAAAGAATGTATAAATTCAGAGTCCGGCTTCACCTTGTTCAAAAACTAAATACAATGGTGCAGGCATTGAAATGCATGTGTGCAATAGTTAGGTTGGTCATACAGTACAGTACACGAGCGCTTCTGCATTCACAAAATGCAGACTAAATATTTTCTTAGGGCAAACCCTTCAACCATTTCTGATGCAATCATGACGGTGCATTTCCTGGTAACCGTTTTAACCTTACCACCCACCATTTACCTTCATGCACTGCAAAAGCATTTGAATGCTGATGTGATGGAAACCGAATGCTGCGACTTTGTCTCGCTCCATTTAAAGGCGGATTGAGTTGCACAGTCCCATCCGACCCAATGCGCTATTGTTCTCATGACACTCTGTTTCTCTGAACAGCAACCGGGCCCGAACATTTGTGTTTCCCAGGCATCTTTCAGATGACCAACAACAATGCATGTCACATGGAGAGTAATGTTACTGCTGCACAGCGGAGGAATAATGCACTATCTGGTGATAAAGAGAAAAAATAATACCTCTCAGTGACACTGATAAGCATTGCTACCTCCCTGAAGAGTTATACATTAGAAAATGAGTTTTAATGATTCATTTTGTTTCACAATATCTGTATCTAATATTTAAGCTGAATTTAGCAATAATGTTTAAAGGAATATTAGGGCAAAAATAAAAAAAAACTGAAAGCCTCATGTAATGTAGTATTCCTCATCAGATTTCGAGAAAGTACATTGCATCCTTGCTCGCATGAATGGGTGCCGCGAAGGGTCCAACAGTATAAAACACACAAATCCCAATATCACACAGCCCGTCCATCAGTTATGTCTTGTGAAAGAAAAGATGCATGTTTGTGTGAAACAATCCACCATTTAAAAATTTAACTTTAAACCGTCCTTCATGGCCAAAATACCAGTCCATAATCTAAAAAACACTTCCTTCCATCTCCCGTTTTCCCCTCACATCAAAATCCCCCACAATTTTGTTAAAAGCTGTTTTGGCTTTTAAAGGACTTGATCTGTGCAGATTTCCTTTTTGATTCCGACCAGATCCTTTTTTTACGGGGAAGCTTATTATGGATTAAAACTCAATTTTGCAGAAAGTACAATGGTTTGAAGTTAAAAAATTTTTTAATGAACGGGGTTTGTTTCTTACATACTTGTAGCGTTTGCTTTAGGAAACATTAACTGATGGACTGGAGTGGCTGTGGATTACTTGTGAGTAGTGGGGATGGGTTTTTATCAGCTGTTTAGGACCCATTCTGACGCACCCATCCTGCAGAGCAGTGATGCAATGCTACATTTCTTCCAAACTGATGATAGAAACAACTCGTACATTTTTACAGAGGTGTTGAAATCTTAATAATGCTTGGGATTTGGCTCATTTAGATTAAAAAATTCAGAGCACAATTAACAGGCTAAAATACTGAGGTCTCTTGGATCTCAAATAAAAACATGAGCGTTAATATATCATAATATCTCAGGGCTGTAAAGAATTTCTTCTCAGCACGATCCCTTCAGAAGGACGGCTCTTGTCTGGTTGAAAATATCAGTGTTTGGTGAGACACATTTATAGTGATGCACCAGGAGAATGTAAACGATGTACTGCAGCTGCTTTTTGCTGTAGAACGGTTGCCATGGCAACTACACGGCCAGCGCTACGGACCTCATGCTTTCCTCTGAACAGATGCTTCAGTGATGGAAGTCGAGTTGTTCCTGCACAATGCAAGGGACTCTGTTTTGAGTTGGGCTTTCAACTAAACTAGTTAAGCCTGAATTTAAAGATTTATGTATTTGAATTGCATTTACAAATTTCCATTCATTTGGTATTACATAGTTTTAACATAATTAATAAATGTATGTGATGCATATTGGACAGTCATACATAAATGACTAGCCAGATTTCTGTAATAGTTACTAATAAACTGAATGTGTTTTAAAAGCAATAACAGGTTTAATATAGTTATCATCAATAAATCAATTTTATTTGATCTCTATTTTTTTTAGATGTCTTCTTTTAATTGTCATTGTCGTTTTCAACTGCCATTTATAATGGTATTTTTTTATTTATTTATTATATTTTTTTATTCATTCATTCATTACTGTTTTATTCTTTTGTTGTGTCATTTTTAAATTGCCCACGTTTGGACAAAAGAAAACTGATAAGATTCTGTACATGTAATAACTAAATGAGTTTAAAATATATGTTTTTATATAATTTTATATTCAATATCGCTAGCCCTATGTTCATACTTTTTTACTGAAAATAATGCTTTCACAAGAACAGATTTCTTCAGATTGTAATCAATTGAAAAATGCATTTTGACACTATGTTTTACTGAAAGGATGGAATAGTTACAATAAACTAGGCATGAATTTTGAGTACAGAACTCTTATCTGTTTCATTTATGCATGACTGATGAATATGCACCACATTAGGTTAATAACTATGTTAAACTGTAAACAAAGTGGTTGGAAGTTTCTATGCAACTCAAATACATATAAATTTACGCCCTAAATATTTTTTGAGAGTAACTTATTTTATATACTTCAATGGATTGAACATAAATGTTCAGACACTAAACTTTACATACACATATGAATTACTGTTATGACTTTTCATAAGTGAAATAACCTTCAAACAGACACCATTAAATGATATAAGCGAAACGGGTCAAGAAAAATAAAGACGCTTTAATCTTTTTTTGTGATTAGACGTTTTTGCCTATAGATTAACAGCCAATCCTAGCAACAGGGAATTTTAATATAGAACCGGGCACTAATTAGGTAATTCTGCACATTTATTAACTTGCATACCAATTTTATCAGCACAGCTGTGATTATATGTGTGACGGGACGCTGTGCTGATGCTAATTTCGTACTAATCAATTTGCACTTTAGACAGTCGAGAAAATAATTTTCCATTCATATTTAAAAATGTAAATTTGGTGTTGTAAGAAAAGCAGCCTTTGACACTGAATTAAATTTTATTCCACACTCAAACATGCCCGTTCAGATCATGTTAATGAAGTATTGAGAATAAATAAAGACATTCAGATCGAAGTTCAACCACAGAAATATCTCTCTGCACAGAAACAGAAATCAATTAGCATGCACTTGTTCATTTAAGAGGAATAGATTGCAACTGCTGTTTAGTAATCATTTGAAAAAGCATATTTAGTTTTTTTTTTTATAAATGACAATTTTACATTATCATGTTGCTTATAATATATTATTAAAATAAATTTGAGTATCCGCCGAGGGAAAACTAACCAACTAATAAGACCAACAGGGAACGTTCATACAACGTTCTGGAAACATTCTTTAAACAAGTTATGAAAAAAAACATTCTTCCAGTAACTTACATTCATCAAAGTTATCTCTCAGGTAACAAATATAGGATATATAAACGCTGTGGGGAACATTGTTTTGAAATGTTTCTAAAATTGTTGTGATTATAACATTATTTAAAGGTTACAGTCCTACTAACTTCTTATTTTCACCCAAAATATAACATTATTTGAATGTTTACTTAATATTCTAACAATGTCCAGTTTTTCATTAATTAGAATGTTAATTAAAGGATACTCAAACATTTCTTTATAACATTCTACCGCCAAAATATGTTATTTGACGCTTATTTTAAAAAATCTAAAAACATTAAAAATGATGTTTTCTTGTGATTATAATGCTATTTTAAGGTTGCAAAAATGTTTCTACAACGTTCATCAAGTATGAATAACATCATATACAGGTGTTTTGAGAATGCTGATATCGGAATGGTTTCTCAACGTTATGTAAATGTATATCAAATATTGATAAAGTTATCAGAATGTAACATAAACATTACTTTAAGAGTGTTTTGTCCTGACATTTAATTTTTTCAAAAAAACGTTAGTGAAAGCTGTTGAGATCGTTGCCCGTCAGCTGGGCTGTTTTAATAATGTTATCAAAACATTAGCACAAAAAAATGTTTGTTTGACGTTAATCTGTTTCTTAAAACAGTCGAGAACATTCAAAAAAGTAACATTAATGTTTACAAAATGATCAAATTCGAACTCTTTCCCTTAAAGTTTTTTCCTAATGTTAAGAAAAACCTTTTTTTAAAACATTGAAACAACTGACTTTCATTTTCACATTTATATGGGAACTTTGGCAAAAAGTTTTTAGGACATATTTTTGTTAGCTAGGAAATTATTGTGCTGTTTTGATCTGAAATAGCTGATATCACAAACTATTGTATATCCATTACAGTCTGTGACAGTATATATAGAAAAGAAATTATTAGAAATATCGTGTGTCGATTTTGTGAATTTTACTCATCCAAGAAGTAATCAAGCACAAATCATTTCACAGACAACACAGAACCAAAGCAGAACAATGCAGTTTTGCTCATGAATATCGGAGTTTACTTTGCTTCTAATGGCTTCAAATAAACTATGAATATCTTTTCAAGCGATTTCTTACGCCACTAACCTGGTGAATATTTTCAGATCCAGCGATCAGTTTTTCCTCAAACGAAGCTTCGTATTAATTTAATTTGCAGGTATAGACTCAAGCATCCTCAAACTCCCTGGAAGTTGCACTAAGATTGAAAGCTTGGTTTATTATCCACAGCAGTTCTTGCCAGTTTTGTGAGCATTATGTATAAATGAATGTGTTAACAGACATTCTATTAGATTTTTGTTGTTCATTTTATGAGGCACACTGTGTAAAAATATGTTCCACTACTTCAAAAAGAGCTGTTTTCAAGAGTTCTCTTCAGTGTTTGATCCCCTTAAGGCTGCTTGTCCATCCCTGTGCTGATTGTTGCTATGGTGACAATAAGGAAGTGAAGCAGCCTTTGATGTGAGTCTCCAGCACACGCAACAGCATGTAGGCGAACACAGCTTACTCTAACAGACTTGCTGTAACATCCAACAGTTCTGCTTACATCTATGTCTTTCATTATTCATTTTATTTCTCTTTGAATTGTGATTTCTGCTGATGCTCAAATCTAATAATAATAGGGCAGGCAATATGATCTTATTTAATGATAAAAGTATATATATATATATATATATATATATATATATATATATATATATATATATATATATATATATATATATATATATATATATTATTTTTTTGACACAATGATATATACAATTTAATTTGAAATAAAAAAATATAAAAACTAAAAACCATAAAAGATTACCTGAAAATTCTACAATATAAAACAATAATATAAAAAAAATAATAATATATATATTTAATTTACTGTGTATAAAAATAACCCGATAATATATTTTCTTTTTGGACCAAACTTAAATGTAATAACAGTAAAAACGTTTTTTTTTGGGCCAGGGGGGGGGCCCGGGGCCTAGGATTCATAAAAAGGTTAATTTACTATAGTTTAACTAAATGTAATGAAAAACAAAGAAAAAAATAAACTGACTAGAAGCGTATATAAAATACTTAAATCAGACATCTTAAAGAAAACAACAATAAAAATTAATCATCTAATAATACCTTGAAAATTTAAAATTATACTATATGAAAATATCTAAATATAAAATTAAAAACTTAATTCAAAAATACTAATTTAAACTAGTATAATAGCATCCTCATTTATACTAAAAATAAATGCATACTGCAATATACACACAATAAGCAATTAATGGCATTGCCATGATATATACGATTCGTCTATACTGCCCAGCCTATTAATAATAAATACGCTTATATTTTTGGACATTCTCATTTGAGACATACGAAATTCCTCAAAGGAATCATTTAAGAAAAAAATAAAATGTGTACACGATTTAAAAAATAAATTAAATAATAAAAGCGATATTCTCCTTAAACTAATAGTGTTGAAAAATATAACTATAAATAAATAAAGCTGTCACCGTACTACTCATGTCATTTTAAACCCATATGATGAGTAAATGATGACAGTTATTCCTGAGGGTTGGCTGTAGGTTATGGAAATCAGGTCCGACGAAAAATCTCTAATTCAGTCAGTTTTGATGAAGTAAGCACAATAATAGAAACCGCGGCGTTTCTGATGTGCATCTTGAATCCATAACGAAGCCTCTCATATCAAGGTTAATGAGATTCGTCTAATTCTCGTTAATCAGCTTCTTTGAAATGTAAAACAGCTAGAGATAAATATTAACCAGGTAAAGAGTATGTGGTTAGATTAGAAATGTAGTATAAAAAAAAAACAGTAAGAATTTAAAAAAATAAAGCAAAAATATATTTTATTTTCTCGAAAACATACTAATAATTATTAAATCGAGGTGCTAAACGTACTCTTTTTTGAGTTAGGTGTTTTAAAAAACGAATAAAGTGGTTCGAGTTTTATAATATATAATCTATTATACTATGAAACCAAGGGGCGATTTAAACACATCCAGGCTTTAAGGTAGGGGGGGGTGGGGGTTTCAATACTAAGAACATTGGGTTAACGCTTTTAAATAACAGCTCAGATAAAAATCTTATTCGGCGGTGATGAAAATAGATTAAAGTATTTATATGCTATATTTAATTTCTTTAAATTACCTCTTCTTATTTAAAGTTTGCCTTTTGAATTTAAGTCTAAATACGTTTTTAGCTATAATTCAAAAAAAGTAATATGAAAATAAAAGCTTTAATTTTAAATATAAATTTAAAAAATTTTATAAAAGTATATAATTGAACTAAGATAACCACAGCCTAAAGAACCTTCTCTAATCTAATAACTCTTATCCAGGGTTATTATAGATTATTAACTAAACCCATAAAAAATCGTTATTAAAAAAAAAAAAATGTTAACTGAAAAAAAAAAAAAAAAAAAATGTAAAACCTTAAAATTATTTATTATTAAAGCACATTCTAAAAACTAAAGGTTATAAACTAAAATGAATTTATAAAATACACAAGTAATAAATACAAAAATGACAAAACACAAATTACTAAAACTTCAAAATTACAGAGATTAAAGAGATATATCAGTGATACTAAAAATAATACTGCTCTTATCCCATTATAAATCATGTTAACCTGTTTTTCTCTTTTCTGCACGTGGTGAGAGAGAAAAGAGAATAGAGAGACAAAGAACATGAGCTAGAGAGGCATGAAATCATCATCATCGCTGGCCCGGCCGCTGCTGCATATCAGCAACAACAGCGCAGGCGAGAGAAACTCACGCCACGTACCGCGACGCCTTCTGTCTGCAGTTCTGAGTGAGAAGTGTCTGATGAGTAAAGTAGTTTACAGCTGAAGAGAGAAAACTCATATGAACCTTACAAGCAAAAACAAGACTACAGCCCAAAGAGAGCTTCTCTGTCTGCTGAAACACCTGAGAGTGGAGATATAGAGGGAAAAGAGAAAATACACCTTGTTATGAAAAACTAAATCTTGGCGGATGGAAGTTCGAGGGACGCCCTCATATATACAGCAAGGTCAATACAAAGTGAAAAATGACCATCAGGGATGCAAAGATGAGCTTATTTTGTAAAGCCACGACCAGCTGTGTAGGTCTCTAGTAACATTAGTGAAAATCTAGCAGCAGGAATGTTCTTTCAAAAATTAAACAACAAATCGTTCAGCTTCTATTTACACTAATAGAACATTATGTGAACACATTAGAAAAAACAGATTAAGGGAACATTCCATTTTATCATTTTTTGAATGTTGCTTTTGAACTTTCTGAATCATAAGTTTTAAAAAAAAACGCAGACAAGCATCCAACTAAAAAGGGGAATGTTCCATTTTTATCATTTTGAAAAAGTTCTATTTGAATGCAGCTAACATTCAGAACATTCTGGCAAAGGTTCTTTCAAAGTTATGAACAAATTATCTTCCAGTAACTTCAACAGAATGTCCATTCAACGCATTCGTCAAAAAACATTATTTATGCATCGTTTCATGGAACATTTTTCTGAAACTGATTAGTTAAAAAGAAAAAATGATTTTGCTAATGTTCCTGTTCAGTTATGAAAACATTATTTCTGAATGCTCAACGTTCAAGATTTTTTTTAAACGTTGCAATTTTTATTTATTTTTTTGAGAAAAGTTAAATGGCGTTCATCTAACGTTTAAAAACAAATGTTCTAAGAATGTTTCTCTAACATTCCAAGTTATGACAACATTATTTCAGAATTTTCTCTGAATGTTCAAAACATAGTTTTTTGATTTAAAAAAAGTTTTTTCTTGGTTATGTGAACATTAGAGAAAACATGAAGTGAACATTTATTTTATCAATAATAAGCATTAAAGTTAAAAAAAAAAGAATAGATGAACGGGCCCAACTAGTAAAATGTTTCAGAAAACGGTATATGAATGATACATACTTCTGTGCTAATGTTTTGAGAATGTTATCAAAGATAACTTTTAGCTTAACGTCCCCGTAAGACAAATGTTTGAAAGAACTCAGAATTTTAGCCAAAGTTCTGAGAGAACTTTCAAATGTTACATTTCAAAATGATTAAATGGAACATTTCAATATTCACATAAACAGAACAAGCTTTTCTTTTTTTAAAACTGTATATTTTTAATGTTCTGAGAACATTCAGAAATAACATTTTTATAACTATGAACTATGTTCTTAGAACATATTTTTGTTAGGTGGGATAAGTATGACTCAAGATAAAACCATACTGCGTCTATTATAGTTTTCTCATGAAAGTAGTCCTCAGGAGAGTCTTTCAGATCGATCTTAATCTACGATCTCTTCATCTGATGAAGGACGGCCTAAAAGAAGCTCCCAGTTCGCCTTGAGAAATCAGGAAATACACTGGAAAAGCAGTTGCTCTGAATGATGCATGAACTTCATATGAAATTGATAATGGCTTGGATTATAAGTGTGAAAGTTTTCCCCAAGACCAAAACGCTTGCGTAACTGATTACGTTACCATCTGCCCACAAGCAACAACACTGCACTTGTATGGGCTTTTTTTTATAACTGATTTTTTTGGCTGGAGCCGCTTTTCCGACCCAGAACTGCCTTTTTCGCAAAGACACTGAACAACAGGGCGTAGTAAGAATCTGTCATGGTTTGATGTGTTTCATTAAAAGACTTAAAGATGAAAGAAGGCAACCTGCAAAAAACCAGACATGTGGCAGAAAAAAGGCAAGTTAGATAAATGGTAGAAATTGAAAGACAACCTATATATATATATATATATATATATATATATTCAGTATATAAAACAAACATAAAAAAAAACTTGCACTTAAATTAAAAAATGTAAATATAAAAATTAAAAAGCCAATGCAAAATATAAATAAATACTATAATAGTATTATATAAATGATTCTAATATATTATTGTTCCAAATATGCTTTTTTTTAATTTTTGTGTTATTATCACTGAAAAACTATTAAAATTAATTTTTATATCTTCTGTTTTTATTTAAATTCTTGAAGTTATAGCACTTTGCTGTGTTTTTTTTAAAATTGTTTATATCATTATTATTACATTTTATTTAATTTAATTATCATGTGAAAATAAAAAGTTCTTTATAGTTTTATTTAGTTAATTGTTTTCTCTTCATTTCATTTTTGCCGATTTTATTTATTTATTTATTTATTTTTGCTTTAGTTAACTATAATAACCCAGAATTTTGAGGAAACTTGTGTACAAAATATGGATATTTTATATATTATTATTTAAAATTTTTATTATATACTCCATATTGCCCCAATCTTTACAAATCTTTTAATTAATCTAAAACACTAATTATTCCCCTAGTGTCTCATTAAAAAAAAACAAGCAGATATTTAAGCAAAATCCCAAACCCTTAACAAAACTTGAAAACCTGCCGAATTACTACAACAATGTCTAAATTGCAAAACAGATGTCTGCTAAAATAAAACACTGTAATAAACATGACTGAGGCTGTCCGCAGTTGCCATTTTCATGGCAACCCCCGGTTTGCCAATAACATCTCAACATCAATAACATGTCTGTCTCGTTTATTTATTAAAAAAACCCGCAAAAAAATTAGAATATAAACCATCAAAATAAAAGTAATCGTTGAACCAAATATTTTTGTGCTTCCTATAGAAGACTAAATGAGGCCACAAATGATGAAAATATCATGTTTCTGCATGAACCCCCCCCTTCCTCATTAAACACCCGACTTTTCCGGAAAAACCCCTGTGTAAATATGTAACGCATGACATTTCTCACCTACACTTGAATGTAATTTCCAAAAGGGCGGTGATGTGTTGGACGGATGTGAAACGGTCCGGATCCCTGGCTGGATTAATGTGATGAAGTGAGACTGTGCTGGACATCAGACCCTGACCTGCACAAATGTAAGAGATGTCATTCTGTTTAGAGCGGCACCCCTCACTAAAACCCGGAACGGATACGGCACAGGAAGAACAAGACAAACACACAAAGAAGAAAAGAAAAAGAGAAATCGTTTTTCTTTTAAATATCTCATAATTTAAAACAGTGTTATTTGTTTGCCTGTTAGACTAAAATCTTCACTAAAAAAGACGGGAAAACGTATTATTAGATGAAAGGTGTCTTAACAGTAGGATGTTATTAAATTTAATAAATGTTATTGTGTGCTGTGTATTGTGAGTGTATTGGAAGAAAAATGTGATGACAGTAAGATTTTAAATATAATTGATGAATATATATATATATATATATATATCAGTTTTTTTTTATTTACCTTGATGTAACTAAATGATACTGAAATAAAAAATCGACATATAGACTAAATTAAAAACACCAAAAAAGGTAAAAATAAAAACAGATTCAAAATATTAAATATTAGTATCTAGCTGTCTATCATCTATCGATAAAAAATGTATTCATATAATTTTGAAATAATCCCTATATATATATATATATCAATATCTATATATTATATAAATAATAGATATATATGCATATATAAAAATTGAAATGTAATACTAATCAAATATTTTATAATACATATACCTATAATAATTTTAATTAATACTATTAATATATATATATATATATATATATATATATTATATATATATAATATATATATATATAGATATGTTTTTGAGTACATAATTAAATTAAAACTATCTAATTGAAAGCATAATGCTAAGGCCCAAATAGTCAATTTGCCAGTGGTTTTATTGTACAACAGGACAAAATTGTTAAGTATCCTCATCTGACACCTTCATGTCCTGAGCAGCAAATATTGCAGGACAAGCTGATCTTTAATACTTGTTAGTGGTTTTGTTTAATTTTGGAGGTTTGGACAAATCATTAACCTTAAACAGGAGCCATGCTGATGCTTGACTTAAGAATCTTCTTAATCCACTGAAGTGCACATCTGCTCACCATACTATCGCCTTCAATCCTTTCCACTAGACCTGGGCATGAGTGCCATGGTGACGGTAGCACTGCTGCAGGGTTACTGGGCTGAGGATGCAGGGGCTATTCCCCGTTCACCCACCCGTTCAGGACATCCTTCAGCGCGAGACGTGTCAGCGTCACCCCGTCGTCTGCTCCTGTTCGTGGCCTTTGATCAGAGACACGAGCCCGGCTCTTGAGTGACACGCACAGGAAGTGCTCGAGGGGAAGCACGAATACTGTTTCTCAGGGTCCGGCACCCCGACCCTGCCTTTGACAAAGGGCTGAAGATCCAGGAGACGCGGGTGCAGAGCAGTCACTACAGCCTGCTGGCAGGTCGCTCAGACACGGAGATGCTTTAAAGAGCTGGATGCACTCTGAGACGGAAACATGCTTGAAAACCATCATTTTCACAAATGAATTCGCTCCAAACTGAAGTTTAGGATTCGAAATGTGTCTGGAACTATAGTTTAACACTGGTACATTTGTTTAGCACACAGCCAAAGCAACTTGTTCACAGAAGCCAGTACACAGGAATCTCATAAAATAATAATAATAAAAAAAAAAAAAAATAGGTTACATTTTACCCCACAATCAAGGGGGAAAATATATATTTTACTTTAATAGTGAATAAGAAAATAAAATATCAATTAAATATATTAATAAAAACACATACTGGTGTGTGTGTGTGTGTGTGTGTGTTTAAGTGTGTGTGTGATATGATAATATATATAGATGAAAAACTTAAAATTTAAGTTTTTAAAGTTTTAAATTGTAGTAATTTTGTTCTGTTTTGTCCTTTTTATAAGTGTTTTTTTAATATGTCTATATGTGTTATTATTTTTTTTTCAGTTTTTAGCTATTTCAGTGATCAAGTTAAAATA
Source organism: Cyprinus carpio (assembly GCF_018340385.1). Classification (NCBI taxonomy): domain Eukaryota; kingdom Metazoa; phylum Chordata; class Actinopteri; order Cypriniformes; family Cyprinidae; genus Cyprinus; species Cyprinus carpio. The sequence continues at coordinate 13,872 of NW_024875651.1, forward strand.
AATGAAAATTGGTTCCTTTGCGACTCGTTTTTTTTTTTACCCACATTTATATTTCATTTCAGTTTAAAATTTACAGTATTTTATTTCAAGTAACATTTCTCATGGTTTAGTTTTATAACTCTGATGTGCACAATCATGCACATTTATTTTACTATTTGTGTCAAGTTCACTTATTGTTCACACACACACAAGTGCTAAAATATCCTCTTATACATATTAATCTAATATTATTTCATTTACATCTATGCATTTTAATCCTTATGCAAAGTCACTTACATTCCTTCAATGTATAAATTATTTTATCAGTTTTGGGGAACCAAACTCACAACCTTGACGTTGCACTACTATTAAAGCTATATTTCATGTTCAGAAATGCATATAAGCTCCTAAAACAACTCTGCTGATGCAACTGAGAGTTTCTCAACTATTCTGTGAATCACTGACCTTTGGTTTGACCTCATCATAGTTTTCACCCCCTTCTTGTGTAACACGCAGGTAGTGTGTTGTTGTGTCATCACGATCCACACACCCTCCTGCTCTTGTTTACGCTCTGAAAACTGTCGACGTCCAGTCATTGTGTGGAATAAACACACTCACTCTCTTCTCACATATTCAGATCATTTCATGAAACATGTTCAGTTATTTATCTGGAAAGAAGCCGTAAAGTGAGTCAGTCATCGTCACAAAATAATCTCCTTCAGGATGAATCTGACCGTTGTTATATTGTAAATAGTTTTCTGTAAACTGACCATGCAGTCACTTCCCAAAATGAGTTCAGATTATATAAACTCATTTGGACGTTTCTGCTTGGAAACATGAGAGGGAACTGCGGGCAGTGTTTGTCAGACCATGTAACAATGGAGACACGCAACCGCTCAGTCTGGAGCACACAAATAATCAGAAGTGTAAAGTGGAGATCAAAACAAGCTAAACCTTTCAGCAACGTGGGATTCAATATAAGAACTATTTTGGTTCCCCAAGAATCACATTCTTTTTAAATTCTTGAAAACCAGATTTTTAGAACCTTTTGTGCAATGTACCAGTTCCACGGAGGTTACAGGTTCTTCCGGAACCATCAAAGGCCAATAACGAACTGTTGATTTTTATGCAAATAATAAAAAGATTATATCTATACGTTATGATCGCAATGCAAATCAGACTTACCAATGTAAAAACAGCGTGGATGTCATGAGGATTCCCAGGCAGTCAACAAAATACATTCAGAAACGACAGGAATCTAGTGCACACATTCTAATCTCGTTCTAGAACGTGTCATGTTTATGCAGCCTGGAAAAAAATAACCCTCAACAATAAAAACTACAGAAATAACAGAAAGGCGTAAAGCACAATCACTGGGACCCAAGGGTGCTGTAAATTAATACTTTGACATTTGCTTATTCCATCAAAGCCGGTGTTCAAAGACCAACTCCATTGTTTCAAAGTAACAAAATATATATATAATAGCACACACCAGTGGGGCAGTGATAAAATGATCAAAGGGTATTTATATATGCAGTGGCACTTGTTGCCAAATAATACGTTGGACTTTTTCCTAAATGGTTTTACCCTTATATAGACACACTTTAGCAAAATAATCAGCGGTCGAGACACAGTTTACAATCCAAGATTAATTATATAATCTGATTGTCAATAACTCTGAGTGACAGGAATATTGAATGGCAATGGTAGTAGTATATAATAATAAATAAATAAAAAAATTACTCATAGGTGTGCAATAAAAACTCCCATATCATTATATCATGAAATATCTGCCAATACTATGTCGCTTGATAGTAGAAACAACATTCAATTTTTGGAATGCCAGTCACTGCGAGAATTTTTTTTTCCCCCAGTAAGTGCCGTTACAGATCTACCAGCAGGGCTAACTGACCGTGCTAACCAGCTAAACCGTGACCCCTGGTTCAAACAGCTTGACTATTTCCAAGCCATGCGTCTCAGTGATGTCAGCCGAATGGAAAGTAGTTAGAGCAGATTATTGCGTTGTTATTTTGATGAAAGGGTTACGAGAGCAAACTACTGTTTTTCATTTCACAATAAGACGCAGAAAGCGTGTTTAAGAAAGTAAACAAGGTCGATTGCATTTTATGTTGACAGAGAAGTGCAGTGGGGGATGTGTATATTATCAGATGTGGGTTATTTAGTTCGGGCAGACGCCTCATACCTAGCAAAGGGTTAAGCCTGGCTCGAGCATTCGTTTCATTTCCTCTCCATTTTCATCTGAACAAACAAGCGGGTGACCTGACAGAGCACAGAGGGGTGGAGGGGAAGAGGAGGAGGGCGTTCGTGACTCGAATGAAGCAGGAGAGAGAGAGAGACGGAGGGCCCCCCATGCAACAGTGAAAAAGCCTGCAGTGTGCAGAGGTCGGGGAGGGTGGGCAAACCCTGGAAGAGAGAGAGAGAGAGAGAGAGAGAGAGACTGAACTGCTGATGCGGCTTTAACACCATAACAATTCCAGGAAAAATAAGGCCAGGCTCACAGAGCTGCTGCTCTGTGCTGCGTACTTACTGTTTACCTTCATTACCATGTGATTCACGGCTATGTTTAGAACGGCCTACTACTAGATACTGTACCATTTCTGCCCGTATGCATACTGTGCACAGTAGAGTCATTCCTGACTCTTTGTTGCAGCAATGGATGCAATGCTGGTCCCCCTTGACTTGCACAGTGTTTATCATGGAAGTCAGTGGGGACCAGCAACTGAAGCTGAACATACCTTTAAGTTTCATTAATCTTACAAATTAGGATTTCCAATATTACTTTCAAAATGTATACAGCAATAAATCTCATCTCGATTTGATTCAGAGATCATAACTTTAATTTCAGTGAACGAGTGAAAATTACTTTTATGACACTTTTAGTGATTCAGTTCGATCGGCCTATCGATTCAAATTGATTATTACAAGAACGACGGCCAATCAAGCGTTCGTTTCGAATTAAAAAGCAATAGTTTAGTGATTCAGAACTGATTCATTTAAAAAAAAAAATGCTTCAATCCGAGCGATCGCTGGTAAAATTTGCACTTCGCCTTGTTTGTTGGTCTCCACGGATGGATTTGGCAATGATCAGGTGGATTCATGAAAGAAAATGCCCACAATCAAGCGGGTTGGATTTGTGTATTGAACACGGCGATTGCCAACTGCAAGTTTTCCCCGCATAGGGCGGGCAACGGATGCAATGAAGTCATTTTCCAGAAGGACAGGGACCTCGAATCAATAGGGGAAAGTGTCGATATGGACGAGCGGGGTATAACCTTTCAAAAAGACAAGACGTGAACCTGGAGGTGCTTTGTTGTAATTCCCCAACCAAAAATAAAGGAAGCCGGATATACAGAAAGCAACGCGATTCAAAGTTAATATTCAAACAATGCAGAAAATGCAAGAGATTCATTTGTACATTTGCCGAGCACACATACTCAGCAAAAAACACTGTACCCTATACTTGACAGTATTAAAATTGTGGTTGTTTTCATAGTACAAACATGTTATCGCTTTCCTTAAAAGTCATTAAATTTTCAACTTGTAATAGGAGATTTTTTGAAGTACTCAAAAACTCCGTTACGGTTAATGGTGACATAACTTAATGCACCTTATTCGCCTCTGACTGCATCAATTACACTTCAGTATAGAGCTTCATTAGACTTACTCTTACACTGTACCCCACTAATGACTATCGTTCATGTGAGGAGGAAGGAAGGAGGGACACAGAAAAAAAATAAAGAGATTAAAACACAAATAAAAGTGCCTGAGGACATCTTTCGTTTTCTAAAGGGTCCCTGCCGCAAGCAAGCCAAAATGTAGCCGCCAGAGATGGCCTCTCTCCTCTGTAGCCCAGCCGTCGGCTTTTAACCTTAATACTATATGATGTCTGTGAATGAATTGAACAGCCGTCGGCTTTCTGTTCTGAGTCATTTTCTGCTGACTGTCTGTCAGGACGAAAAGAGAAAAACTTTAAGGCAAATATGTTTTGGGGACATATATTGTATTGGAAACTGCCAAAGTACTTCACTGCAATGAGGGGGCCACTGCTACGGAAAGTATTTTACTTTCGAGGAAATGATATAAAAATACTGAAAAGCCACGCTAAATGCAGCACGGACTGGATTTGATTTTAAGAAGTATCAGTAGAACTCATGTACAAAACGATAATCTTCTAGGCCTACACTGTAGCCTAGTCTAATGCTTGTTTGGAATGGGACATCCATAGACATATATTTCCGTGAATGCACCTGACCAATTACTTTTATATTTTGACACACTTTATCCTAAATGAAGACAAGCCCACAGTGAATTGCCTTGGACGTGATTCAAATTCGCGGATTTGTACTTCAACTCGATCTATTCAAGCGATTCATTCATCTGCAATCGGTTGCAATTGAATTGATTCAGCTTGATTTAGGGCCATTTAAAAAGAACAATGTTCCTGTGTGAACGGACAAATTTTTCTCGTGTATATAATATAGCGATCTATTAAGACATACTTCAACTAGTTTGGACATAGAAAAATGACATAAAGATTTCAAGCCGTCTTTTTCAAAATCCGTGCTCTGGTCTATGCGCGAATGTCACGAGAATCCGGAGGCGCCTTTTGAACCACAAAGATCTATAGATCTGTTTGAAATATTCGCCCTTTGGCAAAGCATCATGGTGCAAAGGATGCTCAAAGAGAGTAATATTTGCATTCAACAGTTTGAAGTTTGAAACTTCGCACTTTTCCGATAAGAGCTATGGCAGCTCCTAATAAAATTCTGTTTTTGTTGCATGGGAAAAAATAGCCGCATACAGGATTATGGAGCGACAAACTAAGTAGGACAGAATGCTCTGCTTTCGATGTGAACTGCCTCCTCTAGAATACATGTGGATGTTATTTTTTCGAGGAACTCAGAAGGCATGCCGCTTCAAAATGGTTTTCTAACAAGTGGACTCCGTGTGGACAGGAAATCGTTTCAATGGCTCTTAATTTTTTTTTTCCGGGTCAAAGCAATCTCTGCTGTTGGCTCTGGCTGCGGATTGCCTGACAGAAGGCCTTCTCGGTTATCTAGGACAGACCACAATCCAAAAACAGTCACCAGAAAACTCACATGTGGGCACAAAAGAAGCAGTTCCATTGATTGGAGTTTAGACCAGAAAAAGCCGAACTGTGGCAACCGTGAGAAATAAAACCCAAAAATATCTAGAAATCAGAGCTGAAAGACTGGAGGGACAAGATTAAACAAGGTTTATGTGGAAAAGAGAAAAGAAATGCTTCCACATAGGAAATGGCTTCTGTGGTTTTTGGAAACATATGATAAAAAGTGAGCTTCCTGTTTGGACAAATGACCCCTCAATTAAAAAATGCATTCATTCATGCTCTTTTTACATAATTCTAGTTCAGCATTACCATAATTGCTTGGTTATTTAGATTTGTTAGACCTCAAAATAGTGAATTAGTATTACATAAATAAAAACTGTTATTGTCAACTAAAACTACACTATTAGAATCATTTTTATTTCTAAAATAAAGCTAAATAAATAAATAACGTTAGATGAAAAAAAGAGTCTCGTAAAGTTAAAAAAAAAAAAAAAAAAAAAAAAAAAAATGACAAAAAAAAAAACTAAATGACTAAAACTGAAATGAAAAAGTTAAAAAAAAAACTACACAATAAAAAATGACAAAAGCACAGGGAATTGCTAATTCAATTAAAACAAAAAAATTTTAATTAATAATTGTAAAATGAAAAAAGCTAGTTCAAATCAAAATATTCAAAAATTCAATATATATAAGTGAAAGCTAAAGCAAAAAATTATAATAGAGTTTTCATTTTAGTATTTATAGTGGGATTTAGAAAAAAATTATAAAAAAAAATTAATAAAAAAATAAAAATAATACAAATGACAAAGCACAATTTCTATTAAAAACATTTAAATAATATACAATAAAAATTTAAATTTTAATTAAAATATAATTAAAAAATCTAAAAAAATTTAAAATAAAAACAAAAGCTAATTAATTTCAAAATATTTAAAAACAAAATTAGTAATCAAAATATTAATAATAGTAAATAATATAAAATAAAACTCAAAAAAAAAATAACTTTAAAAAAAATTTATCCAAAATTTTTTTTAATGTATTAAAAATACACTATTTCACAAAATACATGCATTGATTTAAAAAGATTATATTAATAAAACATGTATATTTAACAAATAATTCAATTAAAATGAATAAAACATAACAAAAAAAGCTGGGGTTGAGGGTGTGTCAGATATGGGTTTTTGATGATAAAGTGGAATAAAAGAAAATTGCGAGACTAAAAAGAAATAATCCGACCACAATGAAAGGCATGTGAAGAAACTGAGGGAAAAAAAAAAACACAGCTCAAAAAAAAGGGACATGAATGTAGCCGTAGGGCTCCACCAGGTGACTCCAGACCCGTCCACCACCTGTTTGTGTTAAAACAGGTGAGTTCGGGGCCAGGGGTGGACGGGAGGTGTGATCAGAAGAGAACCACCGGTTTCCCTAACAACCCATGTCACGCCAAATTTAACCCCATTACACCCCCATTTTGAGCCCGGGAAAACCACCGAACAAAGAGTCTTCTAAACTTGTTTGTTTTCACTCACCCAAAATTTTCTTTTTTTCTCCGCGGTGCATTTATCCCATTTTCTCCCGAGGGCCGTAAGACAACGCCCAGCCTGAAAGAAAAGGGGGGTCGAGGGTACGGATGTTTGAAAACCCTTTTGGGGACAAAAACGAAGCCGGGGGTTTCGTGGATACTGTAAACTTACACAGGTGGGATTAGAAAAAAAAAAGGGCAAGATGCCGAATGAAGAGACGCAGCTATCAGGAGGGCCCCCCCCCCAGACTCTGTTATCCAAACATGTCCCCCTTTTTGGGGTTAAAGGGTTTGGTTCTTCACTGCTTGGGCCCCCTCCCTGATGATTTTGAAACATTCCCCATAATGTATTTAAAGCTTTATCTTTAAAAAATCTTTTTTGGGTTGTCAATGCTGTGCAAAAGGGTAAAAATATAAATGATTGTCCAAAGTGTACTAAATGTGGGATTGCATGGGATTGCATGATTTACATGAACAACCCTTTTTTATTATATTGCATTGCAGAATGTTAATGATCTTAAAGTTAAGGATTGAAATTTAATTAATGCATTAACTAAATGAGCTAACAAGAGCAATATATATTTAAAGATTTTAAATTAATCTTGGTTAAAGTGAATAATACACCTAATGAATAAAAAAAAATTTTAAAAAAAATGAAAATATGATTTTTTTTAGTATTATAAAGTAACTAATTAAATGCAATCTCATTGTTTTTAGTTCACAAGCATTACTTAACAGGTACCCAAGGGGGCGGATTTAAAAAATGTATTAGTAATAAAGTAATGTTCGTATTGTTCTGTTTTCAGTGTTTAAAACCTGAAAAAATTTTTAAAGTTTTTACCAAAATATTTTGAGAAATAGGTTGTAAATCATACATTATCAACTAAAGATGTGGTTGCAAACATTTCATTAGTATCCTATAAAGCTCAGGACATGCCATGTTGACACAGACAGTGTTTAAAATACTTACCTTGGGTCATGTAAAAATTGCTGTTGCTAATAGTGCATTCTCAGTAGCTGTAAAGCTTATCCATGCGGTTATTTTATATTAGGGCGCCATATTCAAATGGTCTTTAATAAAAATGTCTTTTTTTAATCTTTATATTTGATTGCCGACATGCCTAGTCTGGTCTCACAGGTCAGTGCTTGGGTTTTCCACAGTCTGCCGGACCTCAGGCCCAAAAACAGACCATAACAAACAGAAGGAGCCAAGGGGTTTTGGGCCCCAAGGCCCACATGACCCGCTGCCGGGGCGGGTCGATTGGGTTTTTAGTGTTGAAAGTGCAACGGCGAGCACAGAACATTTTTCCAGAAGCGGATCCCACACAAAACCACAAAAACATCTGAAGGGGAGAGCTATATGCATAAAAACCAATGTAAAACACAGGAGGACCAAACACAGAGTGATGCAACAGAGTGTTAGAAATGTCTGGCGTGCATTGAATACGGGTAAAGCGACTTACGTTAGCGTTTTCTACAGATTTGATTCTAAAAGAGCCCTACAATATAATACAGTTCTAATAACTACAGCTTTTCAGCAAAGACGACACTGAATCAGAATTGATTGTAGGAAGAAAGCTGAGTAGCATCTGCATTATTATGAAAATGAAACTTTATGAGACTCCAATATAAAAGGAAGAGGGAGCAATAGAGTGAGGCCTAA
>NW_024875652.1:0-12826 GCF_018340385.1 Cyprinus carpio
GGTTGCCGGGTTTTCACAACAAAGCCACCAAATCGCTACTCAAAACAAGCACAAATCCAGCCCAACGTTCTTGGGGTTATTTTTGTGGGGTTCTTGGTAAAATTTGCATTCCAGGGGCTAAATATCCGCGCTACTGGGGTCGCTTTAACCCAAGGGAACAATGTTAAGTATTAGCCAAATTCGAGAAAACTGCAGAGACCAGGCAACACTGCCAACAGCATGCGTACAGTGCACTGTTGAGAGTAGATTTGTTTGGTCATAGAACCCTTTCAGTGGTGACTTTAGGAAAAGTCGATTAAAGGCTATGAGTACATTTTGCTTCATTTGTAACTTTGTAATCTTTGCCCAGTTGGTGGCGTTAGCTAAATAACACTTTCAATGTGGAAAGATTATGCAAATGCAGAAATCCCATTCTTGAACTCTTATAGACTTCCAGTTATCTCTCTTTTTCTGAAATAGGCCGAGCACAAACTGGCCTTAGCACCACGGACAGGTAATTATACACCTTTGAATTAGAACCAGATCTGTTTTTCTCACAACCTGTAAAACAGCCTAAAACATTTGATTGAACTGAACAAATCTGAGGGACTGCAATCAATCTGACTTGTACCTCAAAAGAGTATCATCAAACCACTTAACATTGTGTATTTGTGTGTTTGGTTTTTCTGCAGTAACAGTGACATTGAATACAACTGCCTCACAGCCAGGAGTCGGAGGTAAAGATGATGAGGAGGATGAAGCGCCAATATATATTACCACTTAGTTATCTCATCAAAATGACAAACAAATAACCAAAAAAATCTAATGACCTGTTCTTCTATCTTATATTGTTGTGAGAATAGCTGTCGGTTGGTGAATGGATCCCATCCTCCTGTTCTGGAAGCGTGGAGGTTCTCCACAAATGGAAATCTGGGGAACAGGGTGTGATGATATGTGGGATAACAGACCGCGGAAGGCCGTGGTGTGTAGCGAAAACGGGGCTGTGGGAATGTAGAGGACAAAGAGTTCTGCTATTTGGACAAGGTTCTGGACAAAATCTGGTTGGTGCTGTTCAGTGCGTGGGATGAATTCAAACGACTGAAAAATGTTCATCACTTGGATGGGGCTCACATAACTGTGGCACCAAGAAAAGAAGTGCTGGAGTCATGCCCAGGGAGTCAAACCACATTTATACAATGTTGTATAGCTATGAGTGTAGAGGACTTTTTCTCATTAGCAATACAACAGCATTTTCATGATCCAAAACACAGATCTACTTTAAAGAAACCAATATTATCTTAGAATATTTTTTTTATTTTTTTTTTTCTCAACGGCACATCACGTTTTCAATTATGTACCATTATCCTTAATTATGGGGTTCAAGCTCCACCACCAGCACAGGGTGGCCAGGTGTTCACAACAAAAAAGCCACCAAATCGCTAATCAAACCCGGCACAAATCAGCCCACAATCATTCGGGGGGTATTTGGTGGGGTCTGTAAAATTTGCATTCCAGGAGGGCGACCTAAATACTAACGTTACTGGGGTTTCGCGTTAACCCGCGGGAACAATGTTAAAGTAGCCAAAGTTCCGGAGAGAAAACCGCCGACCAGGCAACACTGCCAAACAGAGCATTTGCCGTACTGTTGAGTGGATTTGGTTTTGGGCTAGCACCCAGGTGGTGACTTTAGGCGCAGTAGTTAAAGGCTATGAGTAAATTTTTGCTTCATTTGTTAGCTTGAAACTTTTGCCCAGTGGTGGCGTTAGCTAAATGAATTGGCCTGATTCAAGTCAGACACTGAATTTTGCTCCAATTTTGCAAAGGTACCGCCTCACTTCTGGCGTGGATCGTTGCGGTCGGACTTTCTTAGCATGTAAACAGGCCAATGGTATAGAGAATTCAAATCCATTCTTGTTTAATGTCTGTTTGAATATCACTTTACGTCGGGAAAGATATGCAAAGCAGAAATCCAGTCTTGAACTATTTAGACTTCAGTTTTATCTCTCTTTCTGAAATAGGCCAGGCCAAATAGCGCAGCACCGGACAGGTAATTATAACACCTTTGAATTAGAACCAGATTGTTTTTCTCACCCACCTGTAAAACAGCCTAAGCATTTGATGAACTGGAAAATCGAGGCACTGCAATCAATTGACATGCCCAAAAATTATCATCAAAAACATAATGTTGCTGTATTGTGTGTTGTGTTTTCCTGCCGAACAGGACATTGAACCACAAATGTCACAGCCGGAGTCGGAGGTAAAGACGATGGGGAGGATGAAACTCACACTAATTACCACTTAGTATTCATCAAAATGACAAACAACAAGCAAAAAATTTCTAATGACCTGTTCTTCTATCTTGATATTTTTGTGATTAATAGCTGTCAGGTTGGTGGAATGGATCCAACCTCTGTTCTGGAGCGTGGAGGTTCTCCACAATGGAATCTGGGGAACAGTGTGTTGTGATGATCTGTGGGATTCAACAGCGCGGCAAGTGGTGTGAGAGCAACTGGGCTGTGGAATGTGTAGAGGCAAGAGCTCTGCTATTTTGGACAAGGTTGGACAAATCCTGGTTGGATGATGTCAGTTGCGTGGACTGAATCACCAATGAAAAAAACTGTTCATCAATTGGATGGGACTCCATAACTGTGGGCACCAGAAGATGCTGGAGTCATCTGCCAAGGTCGAGTCAAAACACATTTATTACAAACCGTTGTTCGCTATGATGTTGTACAGGACAGTTTCTCATTAGCAATACAACAGCATTCATGATAAAATACATGATCTACTTTAAAGAACCAATATATCATTGACTATATATATATTTTTTTTTCACGGCACAACAAAGTTTTCAATTATGTACATTATCACGACTAATTATGGGGTCAAGATTCACAACCAGCAGGGTTGCCAGTTTTCACAACAAAAAGCCACCAAATCGAGCCCTCAAAACGATCACAAAAAATCCAGCCCAATCGTTTCGGGGGGGTATTTTTGGTGGGGTTCTGGTAAAATTTGCATTCCAGGGATAAATATCATGTTAATGGGTCGCTTTAAATCCGTGGGAAACCAATGTTAAAGTAGCCAAATTCCGAGAGAAAAAACCGCAGGACCAGGCCAACATGCAAACAAACATGCATGCAGTACTGTTGAGTAGATTTGTTTGGTCATCGCACCCCAGGGTGACTTAGGAAAGTCGATTAAAGGCTATGAGTACATTGTGCTTCATTTGTAATTGTAACTTTTGCCAGTTGGTTGCGTTAGCTAAATTAATTGGCCTGATCTCAGTGTCAGACACTGAATTCTTGCTCAATTTGCAAAGGTAACGCTCACTTCTGGCGTGGCATCGTTGCAAACGGTGAATTTCTTGAATGTTAACAGCAAATGGTTATAGAGAATAAAAATCCATTCTTTTTACTGTCTGTTTGAATATCACTTTCACTTGGAAAGAATGTATGGCAAATGCCGAAATCCATTCTTGAATCTTATAGACTTCAGTTATCTCTCTTTTTCTTGAAAATGAGGCAGGCACAAACTAGCGCAGCACCACGGACAGGTAATTATACACCTTTGAATTAGAACCAGATCTGTTTTTCTCACCACCTGTAAAACAGCCTAAGCATTTGATTGAACTGGACAAATCTGAGGCACTGCAATCAATCTGACATGCCAAAATTATCATCAAACCATAATGTTGTGTATTTGTGTGTTTGTTTTTTCCTGCAGCAACAGTGACATTGACACAAATGACTCCACCGCCAGGAGTCGTAGGTAAAGATGATGGGGAGGGATGAAACTCCCCTATCTTACCTTAGTATCTCATCCAAATGACAAACAAACAGCAAAAAAATTCTAATGACATGTGCTTCTATCTTTATTTGTTTGTGATTATAGCTGTCCGGTGGTGAATGGATCCAACTCGGTTCTGAGAGTGGAGGTTCTCCCACAATGGATCTGGGGAACAGTGTGTGATGATCTGGGGGAGGATTCAGACGCGGCAGTGGTGGTAGAGAAATGGGGGTGGGAATGGGAGAGAGGAAGAGCTCTGCTTATTTTGGACAAGGTTCTGGACAAATCTGGTTGGATGATGTTCAGTGCCGTGGGAATGAATCAACACTGAAAAACTGTTCATCAATTGGATGGGGATCACATAACTGTGGGCACCAAGAGATGTGGAGTCATGCTGCCAAGGGAGTCAAACACATTTATACAACTGTTGTATAGCTATGATGTTGTAGAGGACTTTTTCTCATTAGCAATACAACAGCATTTCATGATCCAAATAACATGATCTACTTTAAAGAACCAATATATCATTAGAATATTTTTATTTATTTTTTTTCAAAGGCACCAACAGTTTTCAATATGTTAATTTTATTCCTTAATTATGGGGTCAAAAAAAAAGCTCACCACAGCCAGGGTTGCCAGGTTTCACAACAAAGCCTACCAAATCGCTACTCAACCGAGCCAAATCCCAGCCCATATGTTCTGGGGGGTATTGGGGGGGTTCCTGGTTACAATTTGCATTCCCGGGGGCTAAATAAGCACGTTACTGGGTCCTTGACCGCGGAACCATGTTAAAGTAGCCAAATTCGGAGCAAACAGCCAGACCAGGCAACACTGCCAACAGCATGCATGAGGCTGTTGAGTAGATTTGTTGGGTCCTAGCACCCCAGTGGTGACTTTAGGAAAAAGTCGATAAAGGCTATGAAGTACATTTTGCTTCCTTGCTAACTTTGTAAACTTTTGCCATTGGTGGCGTTAGCTAAATGAATTGGCTGATCTCAATGTCCGACACGAATTTTGGTCCAATTTGAAAAGGTACCGCTCATTCTGGCGTGCATCGTTGCGGTCGGGACATTTTTAGCATGTTAGACAGAAAATGTATGAGAATAAAAACCCCCACATTTTTTGTTTACCCTCCGTTTGAATAACACTTTCAATGTGGGAAAGATTATGCAAATGCAGAAATCCATTCTTGAACTCTTATAGACTTCAGTTATCTCTCTTTTTCTGAAATAGGACAGGCAAAAAACTAGACGCAGCACCACGGACAGGTAATTATACACCTTTGTATTAGAAACAGATCTGTTTTTCTCACCAACTGTAAAAAACAGCCTAAACATTGATTAATGAACATAATCTGAGGGACTGCAATCATGTGACATAAACAAACTTATCATCAAACCATAAACATTGTGTATTCTGTGTGTTTTGGGTTTTCTGCAGTAACAGTGACATTGAATACAACTGCTCACAGCCAGGAGTCGGAGGAAAGATGTGGGGAGGATGAACGTCGATATATTACCACTTAGTTATCTCATCCAAAATGCAAACAAATACCACAAAATCTAATGACATGTTCTTCTATCTGTATATTGTTTGTGATTAATAAAGCTGTCAGGTTGGTGAAGGATCAACCTTCTGTTCTGGAAGAGTGGAGGGTCTCCACAATGGAATCTGGGGAACCGTGTGTGTGACTATGTGGGATTCAACGACGCGGCAGTGGTGTGTAGAACTGGGATGTGGGAATGTGTAGAGGGACAAAGAGTTCGCTATTTTGGACAAGGTTCGGACAAATCTGGGTGGATGATGTTCAGTGCCGGGGAATGAATAACACTGAAAAAAAACTGTTCATCAAGTGGATGGGGATACATTAACTGTGGGCACCCAAGAAGATGCTGGAGTCAATCTGCCAAGGTGAGTCAAAGACATTAAACTGTTGTATAGCTATGATGTTGTTAGAGGACTTTTTCTCTAGCAATACAACGGCATTTCCGATCCAAATAACTGATCTACTTTAAAACGAACCAATATATCATTAGACTTATTTTTTTTATTTTTTTTTCAACGGCCCACACAACGTTTTCAATTATGTACCCATTTATTCCTTAATTGTGGGTCAAGCTCACCAACCAGCCAGGGTGCCAGTTTTCAATACAAAAGCCAACCAAATCGCTAATCAAAACGAGCACAATCCAGCCCAATCATGTTTGGGGGGTATTTTGGTGGGGTCTGGTAAAATAGTAGCATTCCAGGGGCTAAAATATCAACGTTATAAAGGTTAAAAGCTTCCAACCAGCGGAACAATGTTAAAGTAGCCAAATTCCGAGAGAAAACCATGAACCAGGGCAGCACTGCAACACAGCATGCATGCGGTACTGTTGATGTGGATTTGTTTGGTCATAAGCCCCCAGTGGTGACTTTGGAGGGAGTCGATTAAAAAAGGCTATGACGTACATTTTACTTCATTTGTAACTTTGTAACTTGTGCCAGTTGGTGAAGATTAGCTAAATGAAGATTGACACAGTCTCCAGTAATCAGACACATGAATTTTGCTTCCAATTTGGGCAAAGGTACCGCCTCACTTCCTGGCGTGGCATCGGTCGCGGTGGACTTTCTTAGCATGTTAACAGCAAATGGTATACAAAATTAAAAATCCATTTCTTGTTTGCGATCCGTTTGAATATCACTTTCACGTGGGAAAGATTATGCAAATGCGAAATCCAGTCTTGAACTCTTATAGACTTCAGTTATCTCTCTTTTCGAAATAGGCCAGGCACCAAAATAAGCGCAGCACACGGACAGGTCATTATACATCTTTGAATTAGACCGCTCTGTTTTTCTCACCACCTGTAAAACAGCCTAAGCATTGATTGAACTGGACAAATCTGAGGCACGCAATCAATCGACCTGCAAAAATTATCATCAAACAAATAATGGTGGTATTTGGTTGTTTTTTCCCTGCAGCAACAGGTGAACATTGAACACAACGCCTCACAGCCAGAGTCGGAGGTAAGCCGATGGGGAGGATGAAACTCCACATATCCACTAGTATCTCATCAAAAGACCAAACAAAAGCAAAAAAATTCTAATGGACCTGTTCTCTATCTTATATGGTTTGTGATGTAATAGATGTCAGGTTGTGAATGGATCCAACTATGGTTTCGGAGAGTGGCGGTTCTCACAGGAATCTGGGGAACAGTGTGTGATGATCGGGGGATGCAACAGACGCGGCAGTGGTGTGTAGAGAACTTGGGCTGGGGAATGTGATAAGGCAAAGAGCTCTGCTTATTTGGGACAAGGTTCTGGACAAATCGTTGGTGCTGTCAGTGCCGTGGGAATGAAGCAACACTGAAAAAAAAAACTGTTCATCAATTGGTGGGGATCACATAAAATTGGGCACAAAAGATTGGAGTCATCTGCCAAGGTCGAGCAAACAATTTTCTACAACAGTTGTAATAAGCTATGATGGTGTACAGGACAGTTTCTCATTAGCATACAAACAGCTTGCATGATCCAATAAACATGACTACTTTAAAGAACCCATATATCATTAGAATATATATAATTTTTTTTTTCAACGCACAACAAAGTTTTCAATTATGTACCCATATTCCGGAAATTATGGGGTCAAGCTCACCAACAGCCAGGGTTGCCAGGTTTTCACAAACAAAAGCACCAACCTCGATATCAAAACGATCACAAATCCAGCCCAATCGTGTTTGGGGGTATTTTGGTGGGGTTCATTAAAATTTGCATTCCAGGGGTAAATATGCAAGTTTACTGGGGTCGCTTTAAATCGGTGGGAACAATGTAATAGTAGCTAAATTCCGAGAGAAAAAACGCAGACCAGGCAAACACGGCCCACCACATGATGCAGTACGTTGAGTAGATTGTTGGGTCATTAGAACCACAGTGGTGACTTTAGGTAGAAGCGATTAAAGGCTATGAGTAAATTTGCTTCATTTGTAACTTTGTCACTTTGCACCAGTTGGTGGCGTTAGCTAAATTATGCCTGATCCCAGTGTCAGACACTGAATGTTTGCCTCCAATTTGCAAAGGTACCGCCTCACTTCTGGCGTGGCATCGTTGCGGTCGACTTTCTTAGTATGTTAACAGCAAATGGTATAGAGAATTAAAAATCCATTTCTTGTTTCTGTCGGTTTTGAATATCACTTTCACTGTGGAAAAGATTATTGCAAAGCAGAAATCCATTCTTGTACTCTATAGACTTCAGTTATCTCTCGTTTTGAAATAGGCCAGGCAACAAACTAGCGAAGCAACACGGAAGGTAATTATACACCTTGAATTAGAACCAGATCGGTTTGGCTCACCACCTGTAAAACAGCCTAAGCATTTGATAACTGGACACAATTGAGGCACTGCAATCAATCTGAATGCCAAAATTTCATCAAACCATATGTTGTGTATTTGTGTGTTTGTTTTTTTCCTGCAGCAACAGTGATCATTGAACCAACTGCCTCACAGCCAGGAGTCGGAGTAAAGATGATGGGGAGGATGAAAATCCATATATTACCACTAGTTATCTCATTCAAAATGACAACACAAACAAGCAACAAAATCTAAGGAATGTTCTCGATCTTATTTTGTTTGTGATTAATAGCTGTATGGTTGGGAATGATCCAACATCTGTTCTGGAAGAGTGGAGGTTTCTTCACATGGAATTCTGGGGAACAGTGTGTGATGATCGTTGGGATTCAACAGACTCAGCAGTGGTGTAGAGAAACTGGAGCTGTGGGAATGTTGATAGAGGCAATGAGCTCTGACTGCTTATTTTGGAGAGGATATAGGACAAATATGGTCTGGATGTGTTCAGTGTATTGGGAGGAATCAAACATTGATAAAACTGTTGGTCAGTTGGGATGGGGATAAAATGACTGTGTGCATCTGAAGAGCAGGAGTCATCTGCCAAGGTGAGTCAAAACAATTTATACTAACTGATGTTATAGCTGTGATGTTGATAAACAGGGATTTTTTCATTAAACAATACAGTAGTGTTTATGTTCTAAATAATGAGAATGATCTACTTGAAAGGACCAATATATCATTAGACTATTAAGTTTTGTTTACATGTCCAATTGCACAACCGTGTCAATATGTAGTCTATTTTGTCTTAGCTTTCTCTATGTTACAGTTTGTATGCTGTATTCATTGCACAGATATTTTCCTAATTTTAAACATTGTTTTCCTTAAAAACAAACAAACAAACAAAAAAACATATTTTTTGGATTTATTGTCGTACAAATGTAGAAGTAGCATTCCAATCTGCTATTATGCAGTTTCCTGGGGTCGCTTAACCGCGGACCAATTTCCTGCACTATTAATATAATGTGATAAAATCTGCAGAAGAGTCAACATTATAACCCAGCATGCATTTCGTAATGGTAAAAAGCTTGTTTGGACATAGCACCCCCGAGTGGTGACGTTAGGAGAAGCGATCACAGGCTATGAGTAGATTTTGCTCAGATGTAGCTTGTAAATCAGCCCATTAGAGGCCTAGCATAGTGCATCTGCTGATGTTAATGACTAAACAGGGATTTTGCTCCAAAATGGTAAATGACGCCTCACTTCTGGCGGGTCATCGTACAACTTTAACCTCTTATGATGGTAACACATTACAATATAGACTTTATTAGTACGGTAATCAGATTACTGTCTGTTTTGCTGTTCAAGAAAGCGAGTATTTACTGTGGACAAATACTGAAAAAGCAGCAAATCAGTAATTGACACAGTTATATAACTTCAAGTTATCGAACATTACTGAAATAGGCCAAGCACTTTACTAGGAACACCACGGACAGGTAAATTGTTCATTTTTTAGAGTTGTGTTTGATATCATGAGATTAGGATGTGTAATAAAGATTTTATGTTTGGGAGGGACTGTAGCAAGAAGATAAACTGCAATTAAAATGACATCCAAAATTAATATTATACATAATGTGTGATTTGTACATATGTCTACTATAAAGGAACAGTCAAGATGGAGAACAACAAAATGGAAATCTAGTGAGTCGGAGTTAATGATGTTGTAGATTTATTATTCAACCTGAGTCACTTACTTATGACCGCATATTGTATCGATCATCAAAATCCCGTATTGGATTTGCAAACTAAAAGTTCTTTGGCACCCCAGCAACTACCTCCTTGATCATGTGTTAATAGCTGTAATGTTAGTGAATGTATCAACAGTTTGGCTCCAAAAACGATTGTGTTTAGCAATGAGTTAGGGTACTGTGACTCGAGATCTGTGGATTCATCGACGTAACAGTGGTTTTTATTTTAAAGGACTGCAGGGTTGTCACGGATCCTATGCATTTCGCGGACTTGACTTGGACGCGAGCCTTTCTGTGTCGAGTGGTACAAGCTCTTGTGTGCATGGGAAGGATCTGTAAAGTTGCAAAGACTTAAGTCTTAATCCAAGAGATGGGTATTTATAAAATTTTGGGTCAACCACAATGATGCTGGAGTAACGGCCGTTCTTAACCGCCCCCCAACTTGTCTGAGTCAAACGATGTATAGGGAAGATGTTGCATAACGCACCCATTGTTATTAGCAATAAACAAAAGGTCAGGATGCTTTTGGTCTCGATGTAAAGCCACATCATGCTCATTGGGATGTCCTAGGTGTTTATTGTGAACGCGCACCAAGCAGTATTACAATTAGGTACCATTCTTCTTAAAAGATGGGGACAAGCCTCAGAACATCAGGGGTTACAAGGTATTTACAACACAAAAGCCAGCACAGCTCAACTCAAAACGATTTCAGATCCAGTGCAAGTAAATGTACGGAGGAGTGTGAGGACTTTTTCCTGGAATCAGTAACCTACAAATGCTAACTGTGACACAAAGGCTTGTTCTATTGAAGTGGGGCATTCAACTTTGCAAGTAGACAAGTTTGAGCGCTTCTGGTCAAGACCAGTTAATACTGCAAATAATTTGCAAATGCATGATTTCAAACGGAGTTTTAGCAGTTGTAGCAGTCGCGCTTGTTGTTGTGTGTCTCGATCACTAATGCAGGAAATGGTTTTACTGTTATGCAGCGCGATACACAACGCAACGCATAAATAAGACAGGTAAGTCATTATACTCCTAATTATGTCTCACTGGATGCAAAAAAAAAAAACGCCTCGTTGGTAAGGATTTGCATGGTTTTGTCTCACGTTGCCGGGGGAAAAAATGGCATCACGAGGTTTAAGGGGCGTTAACAAGTTACCGCACACGCTTGAGGCATTCAAGCCAATCACAACTCACTGTGAAGCTGGCTTTTTAAGAATGATGAGCTTCCGGTAAAAATCATCAATAATGTTTCAGGAAAGGCCAAAGAGGAGCAAACAATAATGTACTTATGTGGAAATATATAACCTTTAATTAAAACTTTAAACGCATTACAAACCTTGCATTCACCAAAATACAGGAAATTCTTATAGCGTATTCATTATATTATTATCTGACGATTTATGAATCTATTTTATATATATATATACATATATATATATATATATTATATATAATAAATCATTAGAGACAGCACAATCTCATATGCAACTAAAGCAGCTCAAAAACATATACTGATTGTGAAGAACTGCTTCATTTGCTGTAACTAAACAGAGGCTAAAAATGCGAGTTATCCTGTGGAACACAATTTTCCTGACAGCCACCAGGGCTGAGGCCCATCATTGCTGCTTTGCAGCTATTACCTTTATCTTACGTTATCGTCATCAAAATAAAAACCAAAATGCCAAAAAAAAAAAAAAAAAAAAAAAAAATGAATGACCCTTTTTTGTTTTTATATGTTTGTGATTAAAAGCTGTCAGGTTGGTGAATGGACCCAACCTTGTTCTGGAAGAGTGGATGGTTTCCACAATGGAAACTTGTGAAACAGTGTGTGATGCGATCGTTGGGATTTGATAGAGCAGCAGTGGTGTGTAGAGAACTGGGCTGATGGAGGGTGTGTATGAGGCAAACGAGCTTTGCTATTTTGGAGAAGGATTTCGACACAATTCTGGTGGGATGATGTCTGGTAGCGTGGTAGTGAAATAATACATTGATTAAATGTGTTTGTCAAGAGGATGGGGGAATCACCATGACTGGGTGTCCTCTGAAGATCCAGGAGCATCTGCCAAGGTGAGTCAAACACATTTATACAACCGTTGTATAGGCTATGTGTTGTAGAGGACTTTTTCTCATTAGCAATCAAACAGTCATTCATGCATCCAAATAACATGTTTCTACTGTAAAGAACAATATTCATTAGAATATATATTTTTTTTTTTCAACGGCACAACAAAGTTTTCAATTATGTACCATTTATTCCTAATATGGGGTCAAGCGCACCAACAGCCAGGGTTGCCAGGTTTTAACATCAAAAGTAGCAAAAACAAAAAAAAAAAAATTCGAGAGAACAACCACGACCCAGCAACACTGCAACAGCATTGCCACGCAGTACTGTTGATTAGATTTGTTTGGTCAAACACCCCAGTGGTGATCTTAGGAAAAGTTGCTCAAAGGATATGAGTACATTTCGCTTCATGTATAACTCACAGTGAAAGTTAAACATACCAGCTGCATTACTTAAAAGAGAGATTAGAAAACTGAATGAGTAAAACATGATATAAGCCGAAAACCCATATTCATCATTTAATTTGCTCTTATAACAAATAAAATAAATAAAACTAATCAAGTTGATAATTAAATTGAGGGCTAAAAACTTTGACTATGACTGGTAATGTAATCAATTAGTTTCTTTAAGTATGAACTGTTCACCTGCCTTCATTCATTTTTGTGGTTTCTCTAGCTTTGAAGGACCCTGTGTGAGCTCCAACTGCACGGAGGATGAATGGTGTGGAGAGCAAAATGTGTTTATGGTGTTTCTAAACAAGAGTCATCAAAGACCCGACCCAGTCGTTCGGTGGGACACTGCCACAACAACAATTCAAATCTACGTTTTTCAGTAATCAGTCACTTTTTTATTAAAGCTTACTTGGGTGTTCTTATTATTATTCTTTTCTGTCGCTGTCTCGCGGGGTTGTGAAAGCAGCTCTGGT
>NW_024875653.1:0-3310 GCF_018340385.1 Cyprinus carpio
TCACAAAAATCTTAAGATCATTTTATTTTTTAGACTGTAGTTATTTTAGATTGATGTCCTTTTCTTAGTTTTTTTCTTAGTTAAGTAGTATATGGCAACATACATACAATTTGCACAAAAGCAACTGGTCCTGGATGCCTTTTCTTACTCTCAAATTTCGTACATCAAGAAGGATTTTCTAGACAAGTAAAAATGATTGTCTTGTTTTCAGAGAGAGAAAAAAAAAAGATTTTTGGTTTAGAACAAGCAAAATAATCTGCCAATGATGCCAAAATAATGTGCCAAAACAATCTTATTCAAAACAGAATACAAGATTTTGCATACCTCGCTTGATTTTCACTTTTTATTTTGGTTCCACTGTGGGGTGCAGAGCTTAAGAGGATAATTCTTAGTAACCCTTGGTGCGTTTTTATATTTCTTATTAGTAGAATTCGTATTATCATTATTATCTTATCAGTATTTTTTGTTAGTTTTATATATATATAGCGCAAGTTACTACGGTGATGAACACTGCTAAAGACAATCCATTTCTACACACACACAGAAACACACACTGTAAATGGATACATATATTCATTCATTTGAAAGTCAACCTTTTGCTATTTATCATCACACATTATTTTTGGATATTTGACGCAGCCCTATATTTTTTTTCAATACACTTTTTCACTAGGGAGAAAATTTAAGACAAAACTGATCTGTCATCCTTTCAATAAGAAGAAATTATAATGTCTTCATTATTTGTTTATGTAATTTGTAAATAACATAACCATCATCTCCACAGACAGAGGAATCTCCAAAGATATGTGATTCTACCATGAAAGATAAACCAGACAAAGATAAGACAGAAAAAAGCTCCTAAGAAAGATGAAACTCCAAATAACAGAGGAACCTCCAAAAAACAGAGGAACCTCCAAAGAAAGAGGAACTTCCCAAGACAGACACAAACCTTCTAAGAGTGAGGAGCATCTAAATACAAGAGGACACTCAAAAGAAAGAACAGAAAGGAGCCATCAGGTAGATGTAGATCTTCAGAGGAAGTAACTTTCAGAAGAAAGATGAACTTTCCAAAAAAGACGAGAAGACCTGCTAAGACAGAAGAATCTCTGAAAACAGATGAACCTTCCGAAAGATAGAAGTCTCCAATCACAGACAAAGGCTCAAGTCAGATGAATCATAAAGATGCAAGAATCTTTGCAGACTTCTAATAGAAGGTAAAAATGAATTATATATATATATATATATATATAAATGTAAAAAATCAAGTGGCGTGAGCAACCCGTATAAAGGTTTTGCACCAGCATGTCAGATTCTGCTCTTCGAGGAGTGGCGCATCTGGAATTGCTGTGTCTTGTAAGCACTCAGTCAGTCAATTACACTCTGTATAAATTGACACTGTGACATCTGCTTGACATTTCAGGCGTTGTGTTCCTCTCTGCCCACATTATCTTCGGGTGGGGGTGCAAACAATCTGTGTGTTGTTTGGCCCACCTGGTACAGCCGAGGCGTTGGCTTCGCAATCCCTGAGATCCGCTGCTGCTGAGCTGGTCGCGGACTGTTGTCGTATTCTAATCATGAGTGAATTTGGCGAGGAGGTTCAGGAAATGAGCTGTAATGGATCTCCGCAGGTAGCACAGGCTGTGGCTTCTTCCCCCAGAGAGCCAGGCACCTTCATATCTATCTTCTTCTGAGGAAGTTGATGTGATGAGTGTCAATACTAGGAGAGTGTGGACTCGCCACCACAGTCCCTCACATATGAGGAGATAGTGAAGGTTGTTGCTTGTGCTATAGCAAAGTTATACATTCACTGGCCTGAGAAGCAGGACGCTTGTCCCAAGATTAAATTAGACATGTGCTTCCTGCATGACATCACAGCCTTCACGCTTCCATTTTTTTCCCGATCTCCACACTGAGGTGTTGAGATCGTGGGATAAACTATAATCATCTCAACTCTTCAGCCCTGCTGTCTCTAACTACTCAAACATGTGGCGTTGAATAAAGAAGTCGATGCCAACCGTGGAGAAGACACCTGTGAGCTATCTCTCCTGGTCTTCAGCATTGTCCCTGAAAACCCAGAGTCTTCCCACCAGACCAGTTAGACTGACATCCAGCCTGCTTATACGACGCCACGGCCGATGCCTGTCTGCACACTATGATGGTGCTACAGGCGTACCAGGCCGACCTGCTCATGGACCTGGGGTAGGCAGGTGGTGGCATTCCAGCACTTCCTCCCACGCCGTTCCCAGGTCCACAGGGTTGCAGATACCACCAGACCCAAAATGGAGCATCGCAACCCGCACCTCACTCAAAAAGAGCAGCGCAAATCGGAGCAACGCTCTAGGTCAGGGTCTTCTAAACAGAAAACAGATCTCTGATACCCCGGCCACCTCGGTTGCTTCAGTGCTCAGTGGGTTCCAATGGGCAAATTTCCCCTGCCGACTGGGTTGTGGTATGTGCGGGGAATGCTGTCCCCTCAAATGAGGTCACTAGAGCAGACAGGTTGGTCATTCCCTGCGGTCATCACTTCCAGAGCGCGAAGTGACTCCTCTATACACCAGAGGCTGGTTCCCTTAGTAGACTTCACAGCAGCATAGGAACTTCTGCTAAATGTCTCAAAATGGGTCCTGCAGACTGTAGAAGAGGCTAGAGAATTCAGCTGTTTCTCAACGCCTGGATTCAGCGGGGTCCTTCCCACACTAGTGGGCCCAGTGCAGGCTCTGTTAATGGAACGAAGTAGACACTCTCTTGAGGAGAGAGGCCATAGAAACATGTTTCCTCCTCCTCTCAAGAGTTTGGGTTCTACGCTGGTGCTTTATCATTCTGAAGCAAACAGGAGTTTTCCTAAGTCTCTTTCGTGGTGAAGCGTACCGTATTCAATTCTCTCTTGGCCTGTTTACAATACCTTATTTTGCATACTGTTTTATATGGGTTACTACAAGAAATGGGGTGCACATATTTTGCCACAATGTTGCAATAGTAGCAGAAATAGGAGACTCATTTTGTTATTTTTACATTATAGAATTACAATATAGAATAATAAATATAATTTCTCGTTATTTGCACTTATTGTATATATAATGTAAACAGAAAATACTGCTATTTTCACTTAGTGTAAATATAATTTATCACTAGTTGCACTTAGTGTAAATAGCATATATTGCTGTCTGTGTAGGACTAATAGTGTTTTTCTCTCTTTTTTTCTCAGATTCAACTAAAACACAGAGAGGGTGTGACGGGAGACAGCATCCTGAGCAAAGGAAGAAGAATGGGGAAACAATGAATTCCTAAGGCAAGTATTCACAAAAATCTT
>NW_024875654.1:0-3783 GCF_018340385.1 Cyprinus carpio
TCATCATAATGGTGTTTAAAAAAGTGTTTTTTATTTCATTTTGAAGTGGGGTTTATCTTTGTACAAGTAAAAAGTTTAGAGTTTTTACATTGAAAGTGATTGGGTTGTAGTGGGTTTGAAAGAAAACACAAAGACCATGCATTTTTTTAAATTTATTTTATTTACTCTATTTTATTTTAGTAACCCTTAATTAACACTTGATTACAAGAAAGAAGAAAAGACACAGATAATAAATATTGTTTAATTTTCATACTTACCTCATTGTATTTCTTTTTGTTTAGAGCTGTCAAGGGTAGGGGCCTCTCAGCTACTTTATTAGACCAGAGGAGGGAGGAGTATATTAGATTTTCTCACACCTTTTACTTTTACTTCAGGAAGCCCAGTGACATTACTTAAGCTGAAGCCTACCCTCGTCGGTCTGTACATTCCAATAAAGTAGAACACAACATACATACAATTAGTGTGTAGTGAGACTAAAAAGCACTGGAAGCGGGGACTAAGTCACGAACAGGATCCATACTTAGCCTAATTTTTGTGTAGTTGTTGTAGTGATATTCTGTCCCCCAGGTCTGTGAGCAAGAAGAAAAATAGCGGGGAACTGGAAGAACTGAAGAAGGAGTTTTGCTGAAATGCAGAAGAGTTAGCGGAACAAGCTGGGGCATTGGATCATGCCAGAACGGAACAGCGAAGCCTGTCACTGGCCGGAAACGGTAATGGAACAGCAAGCATCCACTCGTGCAACCCCAGCAGCGATCATATTCCGGGGATACTTAAGCTTACAGATTTCTGGAACCACAAAACCTGGAGAAGGAGGCCGTGGAAGAGTGGATTGTCTCTATGAAATCAGCCTTCGAGTCATGAAGGTGCCAGAAGAAGATCAGGTGGAGCTGATAAAAGCAGCGCCAAGGGGAGGCTAAAAGATACTGTGAGGTTCATGATGGAAGAAGTGGATAACTGTCTTGGAGTCCATTTTTTCAGCTGCTTCAAGGAAACCTATGAGGGAGGCTAAAGGGTACCTATTTGGCACAAGGTTGAGAAAGACTTTTATGATGATCGAAACAAGAAAGCACCTAATAATGAGGACCATACGTGCCTATGCTTACACGATTTACCGAGAAAGAAGCTCAATAAAGGGAGTGAAACGCAGAGAGCCCAAAGCGAGGTTCCAGACGAAGAGAGTGTTTGAAAGAGCAGTTAGTCCTTGGATTGAGAGATGATTTCCTGAGAGAGAGAGTATGAAACGGAGGGAGTCAAGGGAAGAGCAACGGTTGACTTTTGCACAGCTGATGCAGGACGCCATCCACATGGTCTGAGGAAGAGGAAGCACAATCCTGAAGGAGTAACCTAGAGACCCTGTCGCGTCACGAGTAGCAGTTCACACTACAGTTCGCGACTGGTGACAATCCATCCTCACTGACACTAGAAAAGTTGCGAGGCAATAGAAAATAGCTGCGACAGGGAAGGAGTGTACAAAATTGTCCATAGTCAAGGAGGTTGATCCCAGTCTGATGTTATGAAGACAGCCTCTGTGAGAAACAGTGAAGGCAATATATCTGTTACACATGTGGTCAACCAGGTCCACACCGAGGTCGGCGTTGTAGGCAGTTTAAGGAGCTGGGTAACGGGAACACTCGTCATCGTCAATGGTGGAAGTATCTGAGGTAGAGGAGCTTAGGTCAGTGACAATTCAAGCACAGTGGGCCTTCCGTGTCCAGACCCTTACAGCTGACTGGAAATTCAGATATAGCGCCAGAAACACTAAGGGGTAGCTTTTGGAACTGTTTGACAGTGGATGTGAAAATAGCAGAGTGCTCACCAAATGCTTGTTGGACACGGTTCAGGAGGTTACCACCATCTCAGAGTCTCACTTTAAACATCATTTGGGAGGACAAGAGATACAGCTGGCGTCTGCTAACCGTTAAGCCTCACTGCTGCAAGCGGACTAGACATTCCTGTCCTTGGATGTCTACAGGCGAACATAGAGTGCATGGGAAAGCTGCTTCCAGGGAAGTGTGTTTTCGGTGCTAACAGACTCGAACCCGAAGTGAAGAGGAGATGAAGGGATTGGCTGGAATTGTTAGGGGATGAATGTGCTTGAGTGAATTGAAAAACCTTTTGCTGTCTGGAAAGGATTTGGATAAGGAGAGCAAAGTGATAACGTGCAGATGCTAATGTCCAGGCAGTGATAGCCAAAGTGAAGAAAGATAGAAGGACTCGTGGGCCCAGAGGGAAGGATAGGATTCACGTTAAGGTGTCTGGGAAGCAAGTTGGCTGATAATTCCCACCCTTAAGTGAGAAAATTGTGGAAGGCCACTGCAGTATACCTCATCAAGTAAAGCATCAAGTATTGGTGGAGTGCACAGGCTCTGTTACCCTTCCAAAGGATTGTTAGTGGCCAATGTGCTTGCAAGCCCAGAAAAGGGGAAAGTTCGGTCCCGGTGTTAAATCTCTGTCAAGAAACGTCAGGTTAATGCGAGATCAGGGATTGCAGTTGTGTCTATGAGCACTCAAAAAGTAGTTCCAAAGCAAATGGTGGAATTTGAAGAAGGATGATGATGAGTTCGCGTGTTAAACGAAGCATGTACAGTGCAGCATTAAGGGAGCTGGAGAGCAGCCTACGAACAATTGTCAATTCCAGTTCCAGATGAATCAGGAGACTGTGGACTGTCCTGAGAGTGCACTTGGGGAGGGAACAAATGCCCTACTGTGAGGCGTTACAGTGATGTTTTCTCTCCAAGAGTGACTTTAGATTATGGATACACAACAACAGTGACACATAGCATACCTACTGGAGATGCTCAGCCAATAAAACAAGCGCCATGAATTCCCTGCCCCGTTTTCAAGAGTTTAAGAAATGCAGGATATCTTGTGATCAAGGTGTACTGAGCGAGAGTCGCAGTCCGTGGGCCCCCTCACCTGCAGTTATTGTGATAAAAAAGCCTGAAGTGTTACCGTTTCTGCTGCTGCGACTACAGGAGACTCAACCAAGTCACATTTAAGGATGCCTACCCCCTTCCAGCGTGTGGAGGGAATCCTTGGATGCTTTTGGGAATGTCACAGTTGTTTTCCACACACTGGATCTCCACGGCAGGTTATTTTTTCAAGTGGCGGTAAATGAATCAGATGGGAGAAGACTGCTGTCACAACTCCGTTGAGGTTGTTTGAGTGGACCACGGATGCGCACGTTTGGTTTATGCTAGCGCTCCGGCCACCTTTCAGCGATTAATGAAGTGCAGCATTGGGTGATCTGGCCTTTGGCGTTCTCTTGATCTATCTTTGAGCGATATTATTGTGTGTTCTCATGGATTTCTGAGAGCCATTGTGAGAAGTTGGAGCTTGTGTTTTCAGGGATTGCGTCATGCAAGGACTGAAAGCTGAAACCAAGTAAATGTTTCCTTCACAGAGACCGAGAGGTGCGGTTCTTGGGACGCACATCATTTTAGGTACAAAGGGGAGTTCAAGTGGACAGGACAAGGTTCAGTGCTTGGATCGTGGCCTTCACGAAGAATGTTAGAGGAGTCCAGACAGCTGCTGGGATTTATGAGTTATATCGTCGGTTTGTCCCAAGATTAGCTTTATAGCTAAACAGCCCTACATGCCTGGTAGGAAAAGGTAACAAAACCAAGTCAGCGAACCGTTTATCTGGAGTGATGAGTATCAGTCGCATTCAGCAAGCTAAAGAGTTGTCTCCATGCTCCTACGATTCTGGCTTACCTGATTTTCTTCAGTGTCGTTCATACCTCACGTAGGATTGGGAGCCTCAATGGACTTGGAGCAATACTC
>NW_024875655.1:0-9060 GCF_018340385.1 Cyprinus carpio
ACTTTTATAGTGTTAGTAATATTTCGAAAGAATCAAGACTGTACTGGACTGGAAGCAATGTTTTTGTTCATGACATTTGTATTTGTTTTCTCTCAGTTATCCTTGTATTGTATTATATTTTCAACAAACAAAGTACTTTAATATGGTCATGTAAATATTCTGTTATTCTGTTCTAAAGATTATCAGCTATCAGAATTATAGCTCCATATAACTATTCTATCATCTGCACCAAATTGCGCTGCTATTTTTACTCAGTTTGGTTGACCGGAGTCGAGAAAGTGCGTTTTTCCTTCTAAATTTGAGCTCCTTATTTTAACAAATAAGCTGGTAAAAGTATATGTATTCAAGTCAAATGAAAAAAGAAGAAAAAAGCATGAAACTGCTTATGTTTTTGTTTTTCAAAATCAGCAATAAACTATCATATAAAAAAAAAGTGATTTATCAATGTATCAAGTAGGCACATAATTTTGAACTGGTTAAATGTGCCTTAAATGTGCTAACCCTTCACCAAAAAATAAAAATAAAAACGATGAACTTGGTGTCACTTGACTGTAAATCAACTGCATGATCTGGAGAAATATATAGAAAACATCACATTATGGATAACAGGTATAGAGGTTTGGTGTGTTGTGAAGAATAACTTTAACCTAAACTAAAAACATGAATATCTTTGTTATTTCTGTCACCAAAGTCTATAGGGTTTCTTCTACTGTGAAATGAAATGGATTGTGCAGAAAGAAAACAGTATTCAGAATAAACTGAACATGAAGACTGGAGTAAATAGACTGTGGAATAGGCTTCTTGGGCGCAGACTTCACTGCTTCAGACATTATAATCTTTTCAATAAATAAAAATTGAATAAATTTCACTAGAAAACACAGAGTTTTTAGCACTGCTCTATGCTAATTTAAAAAGAAAACGGCGGTCTGTGATTGCGTGTCTCCATTGACCAACCCACAGAATGATTTCATTGGTACATTAGAGCCAATCAGAGGCTTTAAAATGTTAATCCCGCCCATCACCTCATGCTTTACATCTATCATCAGATCCTGTTCCTTTGATTGATTTCCCGCATTCTTTTTCGTAACGAGATAATGAGTGAAATATTGTGAACAAGTTTTGGTTACCCAAGTATGATTTTATTTTGTATGTATTTTATTTTTCACGTTTAATGAAATATACCTAGTTCCACCGATCTCTCTCTCAATTAAAGAGCAGCGCTTATTCCTCAAAACGTTGGATAATTTCATTAAGTTTGAGCAATATGACCAACACTAAAAACTTTATAAACAACTTAAAAATCATATTAAACTCAACTATTATGGATAAAATAAACAACTATTCTATATTAAACTACATTATTCTGAAACTTGTTCTTTGTGTGAACTCGTGGGTGTCTCTTAAAAGAGGTTGTGTTTTCTCCAGGACCCACACAGCAAAGGAACTCCTGTTCGTGAACACGAATTTCACCTTTATTTTCATGTCACTCAGCACGACTTTCGATCTAATGTATTTCAATAGGAAGCATTTTTCTTGTCTGCACCACGTTTTTCTTTCTGCCACTCTCGAGGGCATTTTTTTCTCAGTCGTGATTCATTTTTTAAACTTTAAGCGCTACATTACTCAACATTTAAGCATGACATTTTATCCTTGTTTTTATTATTCTGTAGGCTACTCATTTTTTGGCTACTATCTTCAACACATAAACACGTGTTGCTTGATAATTCAACAATACGATGTTATGACCATCTGTTTTATTTGATTCTCCTTCGATTGTGAGAACGGGGATTATTATGTTAATTAAATTAAAAATAAATAAATTTAATTTAATTAAATAATTTAATTAGTGGACGCCAGCATTGCCTGTGATCCTCAAGCTTGCTCGCTATAAGGTGGAGACAGGGGCCATTCTGTCTCATTGCGCTCAAAGCACTGTTCAGGTAAGTGACGTCACG
The DNA here is from genome assembly GCF_018340385.1 of Cyprinus carpio. Taxonomy (NCBI): domain Eukaryota; kingdom Metazoa; phylum Chordata; class Actinopteri; order Cypriniformes; family Cyprinidae; genus Cyprinus; species Cyprinus carpio. The sequence goes on from NW_024875655.1 coordinate 1,956, forward strand.
AGACTTGTCTTGAATGTAATGATCACGTTTTGCTTAAATTGTATAATTAAATGCATTTTCTTTGCCATTAGACACACGTGGTTTACATGTCAGGGCAACGAATTAAAGGCCGACCAATGGTTTCCTCATTATCAGCAAAAAACAAAAAACAAAACGTGAAATAAGGTTTGCTAAAAGTCTAACCAACTTCGACATAAGCTATCTAGAGGATGAAATTTTTCTCTCGATCATCGTGGTTCACCCACTACGTCACTGGAATGTCTCAAAGTTATAGTGATATAATAATAACTAAAGTTACTGCCCCTTAAATCTGGGATGAGGAACCCCAGTCGCATGTTACACACTTTTATTAATTTATTAAGTATTTTTTTAAGAAAATGGAATCTCTCACTATTGGTGAACTCATTTTAAATCTTTTTCTCAACATATCTAGCCTACACTACATAATTAACATTTTCTGTTCTCCCTGCAGATCCTGTCAAACTTCACCTTTCTGAACCTATAGATGCACCTGATACTCAAAACCCAAAGGAGCCAAGCCTCTCTCTTGCACTTCATCATTTTCTATCTCTCACAACCTCTCTTCCTCCTCTATCCCACCATCACTATATTTCTATCCATCTCTTCAGTCTATATCTGTTATCTGTCTTTCAGTCTATTTCTCAATCTTTCCTCTCTTTCTTGTCTTTGTCTACTTCTCTGCTTTTGTCCGTCTCTGTCACTGTTCATCTGTCTTGTATTTGCAATGGTGATCAGTTGAGATATATCCTTGACTCACAGGATTTCCCGTTCACTGTACCGAGAGGGGGAAATATGATGGCTCTTGAACTGAGAACACATGACCACGCTTCTAGCTGAAGCCAGGGTTAGAGTTTTCTGCACTTCAATCCATTTTCGGCCTTGAAAGCATACAGAATGGGGGGACAAATTAAAGACCGCTAAAACTACAATGAGATGTGCAAATGATGGGTGCATTAGATTTTCGTGTTGCCTTTGCCACAGGTATATTGCATGATGCAGTTAGCAATAATGTTAACTTAATTACACATGCTCTGTGGTATATGTAAGTAGGGATATATATTTTTGGAAGAATGGAGGCTCCATCCCCACGTGGAAGTTGGTTACAGCCACTGTCTTTGAGGGAATCTATGCTACTAGATGTACTGAATCACAAAAAAGCCCTTCAACAGGGGAAATGTTATTCATGTGGGTACACTGAAGCCATTGTGCTTTTTTGCTATATACTCTGGATGTCCTGGTTCCAGTACCTTTCAGGGCAACAGGATCAGTCTAATTTTGCAAGAAATATTCTGCTCCAGACACAAGATCTACAGAGGCAGAAAGTGGAGAACACACGTGGAGTGTGGAGGAGCCAGTATGTCCTGTTAAGCCTCAGCTTCACTGTGTTACCTGGTAAACCAGTGATTTTAATCACCATCAATGGCGACAAAACAATTCACTGTTTAGATTTCTATTTGTAGATTTGATGTGTTTTTCAGCTGGTGTGCTGTAGCATTGTTCCCGTCCAGTGGTCAAGTATGTAGTGAGCATTGAGGAAGACAAGAACAGACATCTTTTTATTTTTTGTCCTCTGCCAAACAAAACAAAAAAATGAGTTAGCTGCTCATAAAGCTGATGGTAACATCCTTTGCATGGCTTTCAAAGAAACACAAGGTGGTCTTTGTTTCAGTCTTTTATTGACAAAATATTTAATAACCACATAGCTCTGATCTTGATTTCCTCCCCAGTTTAACTACTTCTGCTTACCAACTACTCTAAAATCAAATTGAGAGAATAAATGCTATGTATGGTAAGACACCATTGCTTTTATTTGATTAGTTGTGTGTTATGTGTGTCATAGACACAGGGAAGAGGCACATGTGGGGACTCCCAGTGGACAGCAGCGAGGGAGACGTCAAGGAGGGCTTCAGGAATTGGATGAAGAGGGGATGGAGGTTGCCGTGTCGTCATGGGTTTCTTCTGAAAGCCCTTAATATGTTCAGGGGAGAGATATTTGCCTACCCTCTGTATCTTCAGAAGGAGCTCATGCCAGCCAAGGCAAAAAATTCTTCACAATGGATGTGGCTTGCAAATATTGGCCATACTTGGAGAAAGCTGCTAGAGTCCTTCCTGCTCTTCAGGGGCTCACCGAGATGAAACCATTCCTCAGTGTAATGCATGCTCGAGCCCATGCTACAAAGTGTGAGGTATGTATAATATTTTTGCATCATATGTACATTTGTAATGTTTACAAGCACATTGATAATATGAAATGGAAAGGCTACTATAGCTTTTTTGTTAAACAGTTTCTTGAACAGATTGTAAAGTCCTTTGAGGCAAATTGTGATTTGGGATACTGGGCTATATAAACAACATTGACTTGAATTTATTAGAATTTGTCCCCACCCTTTGCTAACAGATTAAATGGAGTGGTAGGAACCAGGAAGGAGCAGGAACAACAGCCGGTGAGGAGGTGGAGCAAGTGAACAGCTACCTCTCACGTTGTGCCCTGACGACCAAATACATGTCAGAAGCAGGTGATCAGAGTGTTTGCAAAATGCCTGCATACTTTTATTAGATTAAGCATCATAACCTCATTATTTTCTTTTTCAACAGCACGGGTGGACATGCTTACCTTGCATGCAGTGGGGTGGAACCACAAAACAAGTCTCTCTCTACATCAGGCACTTTCCACAAGATATGTGAAGAGAAGTCTCCTATTAATTGTTTTGTGTGTCCTTTTGTTGTGTGCACTTGGCCTGTTGTTTATCATACAAAGTTTTTATCCTGATTATTGTATATTAAAGGGTTAGTTCACCCAAAAATGAGAATAATGTCATGTATTACTCACCCTCATGCTGATCCACACCCGTAAGGGTTCGGTTAGATGGATGAACTTTTGTTCATCTTCAGAACACAAATTAAGATATTTTTGATCACATCCGATGGCTCAATGAGGCCTCCATTGACAGCAATGACATTTCCTCTCTCAAGATCCTTTAATGTATTAAAAACATATTTAAATCAGTTCATGTGAGTACAGTGGTTCAATATTAATATTATAAAGCGACAAGAATATTTTTGGTGCGCCAAAAAAACAAAATAACGACTTATATAGTGATGGACGATTTCAAAACACTGCTTCAGGAAGCATCAGAGCGTTTATGAATCGGTGTCGAATCATGATTTGGATCACGTTTCAAACTGCTGAAATCACATGACTCTGTGCTCCGAACTGCTGATTCGTTGCTGGCAATGGAGGCCTCACTGAGCCATCGGATGTAATCGAAAATGTCTTCATTTGTATTCTGAATATGAACGAAGGTCTTACGGGTGTGAAACGACATGAGGGTTATTTTTGGGTGAACTAACCCTTTAACACTGTTTATCAGACTTGTCAGAGACTCCAGGATGAGGCTGCAAGGCTAGCTGTACTAAAAACAGAGCTACATTGCACAGATGAATTGGTGTCACAGTGGCTCTCTGATGTGAAGGAATGGGCAGCTGATGGTAAGCATGACCAGATAAAAGAAACAACAAATGTCCTTTTTCCACTACTATCTGAAATTTTGAAGTTTGATATTAAAGAGCAGCCAAAGATAGTAGGCTCATCTATGGGATTACAACATTATATACATCACCTTCCGCCATATTTATGTCATCATCCAATGTTATGCCATATTTTGTCTGGTTTTATTTTATTTCCAGTTTCCCTGCAGGAAAAATGCACATACTAAGTTCAATAAAAGTTGGATTAAAAGGAGTTTATATATAAATTTAAATACTTAAAAAAAGTTCTGTGTTTTTTTAACATTGATTTTGTTTTCACAATTCTACAGAGACACCAGATACATCTCATGCCAGCAGCACACACAGAGGACTTCAGCAGTCAATTGAGGGGCTTTATCTTCGTGTGAGGCAGCGGAAGCAAACCCTTTACCGCCAGAATGGTATAGCTATATAATATATAATGGTTGATATATTCAAGCTACTGTATGCAACCTACTCCACCAACAAATACATGGAATTAGCATATAATGTGGAGGCAGTTAAAGAAGCTCAATCATTAGGCCTTTCTCAATGTCAAGGATACTTCCAGTACTGGTCCTTCAAGTCACTTCCTTCAGAGGCTGGCCCAGGAGGCTCCTCTTTAGCATTCGGAGAACACGTAAATGGGACAGGCTAGCAAGTGCACGTCATTACGTCAGTGAAAAGATCTGCTATATCACGAACTGCCCTGAGACTGGGTTGTGTTATTGGTGCGTTGCTGACTTTAGAAGCTGCTTGAAGTGTGAAAATGACAGAAGTGTTAAAAGAGGCCTAATAAAGGTTGAGCTGATGGTTGTGGTTTGACTTCTGCTCTGTTTCTGCTCTATAGTTTTAACCAGAGCGGGGAAGATAGTTATTCTTATTCTGCATCTGTAGTTTCATAAACCTCAAAATACTACCACAAGAGCACAAGATTCACAGCAACATGTGCATGCCATTTTCATTTACTTCCCTTCTTAGAAAACCTGCAATGTCACATTAAAGAGTCTCTGTTTTCTTACATTCAATTCAATTCATTTTGCTTTATTGGCACTGACAAACAGTACTACATATTGCCAAAGCACTGTACATAACAGAATAAAAACAAACAAAACAATATATACATATATTCTTCTTCTAGTTCTTGTTCTCCATATTGAGAGTTAATCAAAGCTGCAGTATCTGAGGTGATCATGTTTTGATGGATTTTGATGGCGCTGCTCCAGTCTTTGAAGTTGTGGCAAGTGTTTATGTCCAGAAATACTTATGCTGAGGATGTATTTTTATCTCTGTGAGGTATCTGTGTGATACAATTATACTGTTTTCACAAAAAATCACTTTTCACATTCATAGATGTGTTTGTATTTTGTCTCTGACCATTTAAATGCACCAAAAGAGAAAAGTTAAATACTTTAAACCTGATATCTTTGTGTAATTTCTTCATATATTTCTATAGCAACAATCACGCAGGGTTTTGATTCTGGGTTATTGTTGCTACATGAAATATTGTGATTTATACAACAATACTTTCATGACAACAAAGAATTTGCAGATTTTTATCTTATCATGTTACAGAAATCATGTTTTTAATAAACTAAAATATTCAGATAATGTCAGAATGTAATAACAGTGGTATTCTCTGATCTGTCCATAATCTGTGAGAGGCTTTGGCAGTGAACGAACAAAACAATGCAGTGTGAGAACAATTACTGAAGACTTTCTCCCGTGAAACAGACTTTAAGTAACTTGCATGCACTAAAAGAGTAAATATCTTAGAATGGATCTGGTTCTCTTCCTATTTCTTCATGTATTTCTGTGTAGAGTTTGTCTCCTCCCCTCATCTCTTCTTGAAGTGTGAAGCGCAGGAAGTGTCTGGTTTAGTTAAACCAGTTAATTGTTAATATGTCAGTATGGGCTCCAGTGCACTGTCTCTCTCACTCTGTGAGTATTTCATTATATTCTACACTCTCTTCTGTTTAGTTTTCTGTTTTTTAATACAGTATTCAGCTGAAGATTAATGGTTGTGCTGTGTGTAGGAGGGTCTATGAATCCACAGTCTTGCTGTTTATCGTATTCTTTATTGTTCAGATTAATGTGATGATATGTTACGTTGTGGATCAGATACAGAGTTTCAGAGAACATGTATTCATCTGTGCTGCTTGTGCTTGAGATGGAGGCTCTGTGGACATGTGCTTTTTGCTTGGTTTTGTTGAAATACTTGTTGTTCTTATTTCATGTATTTCAGTTAAATCAGATGCATTTTTATTAATATGAGTTTGGTGTTGTATGATATTGTATCTTTTAATAGACTCTCCATCCAGAGGTCAGAGAGTTTGAGAATAGTGACTCAACACACAAGTTACTCCATCACTTTTAATTCTTTCTGCCCCTCTTATTGAAAATTAATTGTCCTTACTAACTAACTTCTGTTTTCTGAGACACTTTTTCAGTTATTTTTAAGCAGTTTATCTCAACATGATTTTTTAGCAGATGTGTGAAGTTTGCCCTCCGATCGTTCTTAGCAGAAAAACCACAGCTGTAGTTCATCATTAACATATGAACATGTTCCACTAACACTTGACACTCAGAAAGTGTGTGTTCGGTTCCTTCATTTTGAACAACAACATATCATTGTTTCTTAATGTACTTAATATAATAATACTGGGCTGGTTCGCTTTCTGGCCCAATTTAACTGAACTGGATTTGGTTCATTTAAAATATACTTCATGTGAAACAATCTCCCAAGCGTTCAAATTGTTTTCACAGCCACTATAGTGTCACAATTAACCCTTGTGCTGCTGAAACCCCTGTAGCACCTTTTAGTGTTCGCATGGGCAAAAAATGGCCGGGCCTTTCAAAAAAACTAAGGTTGTAAATCTCTTATTATGCTATATTATCGTACCAAACATTGGATTCATTCTGATTACGTCCTGCTTTTCTTCTTTCAATTAGGGACACAGAATTTGTATTTGTTTTTGGAACTGATTGACTAGGGTGTCATTAATCTTGAGCTTATGCAGCTCAGTTTTTTATTAGAAAAAAAGCATTATTTGTAGATAATTTTTGTCAATAAGCAATAAAATACTAAAATAATTTGCACTGTTTATCACACTATAGTGTGCTTTAGAGCTCAGATCAACGGCGCCTTCAATCGCATCAGTTTTAAAAATACGTACAAACCTCTCCCAATTGAAAGAAAACAAGCTATTTTGTACAATTCAAAAACTGTACAAAAGTATTTTGTGAATTTGTTACCCTGTGTGAGAGCAAAGTCAGTAAGTTTAGTCCAATGTGATAAAATTAACTTGCATTTTGGGTGTGAAAATGCTCTCAGGGCGATCTGAACACAAGATGAGGGGTGGAGTCAATGTTTTCAAGTCAAACAGGAAGTGAGGCTGTGTTTCTCAAACACTTTGACCTGATGTGGTTTGGACTTCTGTTCCAGTGAAGAATCAGTGATGAGAAGCAATCATCACATTAATGTGCTCTTTCTTGTAATGTGTGTTTAAGTGTGCAAGAAGTGTTTTACTACATAAAATAGCCCATTTGATGCAGAAGTTATTAATCTTTGTTAAAA
>NW_024875655.1:9065-9245 GCF_018340385.1 Cyprinus carpio
TGAATCTTAGTTCATGTTAGCTCATAAAATAACACAGTTGCAACTTTCGATTTTAACAACGTGTTATTAAATATTGGAATACCTAAGATTAATGAATGCAATTCAATTCAACTCGAATTTAATTGTATAGTGCTTTTTACGATACAAATCATTGCAAAGCAACTTTACAGAAAATTAAGT
>NW_024875655.1:10889-10965 GCF_018340385.1 Cyprinus carpio
ATGAGTATCATCACCATAACAGTGGAAACTAATCCCGTATTTTCTAATGATATTACCAAGGGGCAACATGTATATT
>NW_024875655.1:11140-13758 GCF_018340385.1 Cyprinus carpio
CGTTATCAATTTGATCAGTGAATAAATTCATAAAGTCATTACTATTTAACTGTGAGGGAATATTTAGTTTGGGTGGCGTCTGGTTATTTGTTAATCTAGCCACTGTGTTAAATAAAAATGGAATGGAATTTTGGAATGCTCAGAGGAATTTTTCATTGGCAGTTTATGTTAACTAATGAATTAACTAATGTTAACTAATGAAGCCCTAATGTAAAGTGTGAATGAACAATAAAGAATCAAAACCCTTTCAAACAATATCTAGGGCATGTTGTAGTCCAGATTAAAATGTAAAAAAAGTTTGAAAATAAATAGCCCATTAAGTCTTAATATTTAAGTGTTTTGGCACTGTGATGAACCCCACAGCAAATCCACAAACAGCGCCATCTGCTGTCAGAGAGTAAATGTGCTTTCATTCGGCGGGCCTCTCAGGTGTTCCTCCACGTGCTTCTCATGCGTGCTTGTTTACATCAGAGCGCACAAGCAGCATACAGCAGTGTTTCAAGCGTCTCTCGTGTTCCTCCACGTGCTTCGTGCTGTTTATCAAGGCGCACAAGCAGCATACAACAGTGTTGTGCATTTTGACCAGCTGATGGGGATATTCTGATGGATGGTATCGTATTGGTGGTGATTATGTAATATGTTGCATATTCATTACCGTGATATATCACATTACCAAATACTGGCATGTCTAATATATATGTAATAATATTGTACTTTTTTTTTTTTTACAATGTATTTATTTTTTTCTTATATTATTTAATTGATTAAATCAAACAAAGCTGGACAATAACCAATCATTTGTGTTTTGTGTTTTTTTTTCTATATTTTCTAATGACAGTTTATATACTTTTATATACTTATAAGTGGTTTATACACTTTTTTTTCTATTTTGATAAGAGAATAGGCAGAAAATATATTTTATCGTTTAAATACTATAATAAATCAATTAGCACTGCATTTTCACATAAGTTAATTTTTAGCCCTGCCTGAAGATGACACACACATAAACCATATATTGTTACAATCCTTGTTTTGTTGTCTTCTATGTTTCATCCCAGTCTAAAAGCGTTTCTGTCTTTTATTCAGCTTAGCTTGATAGCTGGATAGTTTGCTGGAAGGGATGAAAGCACATCAATATTATGCCTCATTTTATTCTGAAAGAACAATTAGTACTGTATTTTGACTTTCTGAGGCACACTCCAGCTTCCAGTATGAATGAAATATAAACTGCATATGAGTGTTTGGCGCTCCATAATGTTCACATGCACTCATTTTGGATTACAATTAAGACCACGGGTCATGAATAAACTATTTTGTCTCTTTGAATTTAAATCTGAACTTTTCTCACACTGGCCATGAAAAGCCTCAACCTAGACACACTTGACCAAAACATGTGTGGGATGGTTACATTTTAATAAAAGTATGTGGAGTCAGGGGACAGGTTCCCAGTCTATTCTAGATCCATGCTGTGATGTGATTGTGTGTTAAATGAAGTGGAGAAAATCCACCATCGGTTTCTCATGGAGCATCAAAACAGAGAAACACTTTCAGCTGAAACTCTAGACATCATTTCTGTGATCTGCATTTGTGTGGAGCAAATGGAAATGATTCATATCTGTTTCTTCCCCTACTGCTTTTTAGTGCTGATGTCTTTCATCCACTCTGGACTCACTCAAGGTATTGTGCTGTTTATTAAACACATATGAATAGTGTTGTAGGAGTTCCTGCTAGCTCTACAAAAAGAAAAGAAAAAGCACTCACACTCAGGATGCTCAGTGTCTCTTCAGACCTCACAATGGAAATCAATGCTTCATAAAACTATTACTTTTTTTCAGTTTGTCAAATGAAGTCAGTACATCAGCCACAAAGCAGAAAACAAATACAAACAAAATTGTGGAAACATAAAACATCCACAATGTGTAACTCTAGTGATCTTGATGATGGTTTATGAGGACACAAATGTTCATAATGACATGGAAATTACAGCATAAACGTGTAAACAAATAAAAAATAAATAAATAAAAAATATTCCTCTGTTACATAATTTGTCAGAATATTGTAACATAACTGCAAAAATGGTACTTTAGTACAAAGAAAGTTAAACTTTGAAAAAGAGTCATTGTTTTATTATAATGATGATGTTTGAATGTCTCCACATCAGTGTAATGAGTCACTGAGTGATCATTGCAGCCATCTAGTGGATGTAGTTGTAATTTCATGTTATTTTATGTAATTATTTAAGGGCAGCAATCTACCACTAAACCAGGGGTCGGCAACCTTTTCGGCATGACGTGCCATTGTGAAATTTTCTGGTTAACCACTGTGCCAACATTAAATGAGAATCAAAGATTTGACTGTGAAAAAGACACTATGAATTACAATCTTTTCCTATGCTTTTATGAACCTGGAACAGACAACTCATCTATTTAAAACAAACAAAAATTACATGTAGACACTGTTATTTAAGGAAAAGAATATTCAAATAGACTTAGGCCAGTAACCAACCCCCCAGAACATCCTATCATAGTATAGCTAGTTTTTCATGGGCACATTTCAAGATAATGTTAAGTTACATCTACATTAATGAATAAATAAACAAATTTGAAAAAGCATTTTTC
>NW_024875655.1:14117-14859 GCF_018340385.1 Cyprinus carpio
TTAGTTGCATATAATTTACAATTATCAGTTAAAATGATTATTGCTTTGGTGATAGATATTCCACTAATTATGATTATTTATTTATTACTTACTTGATGGCATTTTTGTCCAGCAAAAACAGCTTTCTGAAGATACTCTCCCAACTGGATAAATTTGATGACACATGTTTAGTCACGTGACGCACATTATACTGTATAAGTATGATTGTACCAGCACTGTTGCATCTGCGATTCACTTTAATAATGTTGTGAAAGATAAATGTTACTTTGTGCAATGTTCATATTACATTCCTAAAAACATGACAGAATATTTACTTGCAAAAGCTGTCCTATGGCAAAATATGGTGGGTGGTGGGATATTTTGCTAATATCATGATCGTGCCGTAGGACTTTATTATGTCTGGTCACTCTGTATAATCTCATTGAGTGTTAATGTCAATTATTTGCAGCTTTTTCAGACAATATCAGTGTAGACGAGCATCTTTTGGAAAAACGTTTAAAAATGCTCATAAACTTCTTGTCAGCCCTGCCATGCGACTTTTATTAATCGATACTGAATGCTACATTATATTTCTCAGCAAGGAGGGAGTAAAATTGCTGTTTTATAACTAACTAAACTCAGCTTCATTGTTTGTATGTCTCCATATCAATTTAATGAGCCACTGAGTGATCATTGCAGCCATCTACATTTACATTTACATTTAATCATTTAGCAGACGCTTTTATCCAAAGCGACTTACAAA
>NW_024875655.1:16776-16901 GCF_018340385.1 Cyprinus carpio
CGAGTTGATAATGTGAGTAAGTGAAGGTATGACTGAAGAATAAATCGCTTGAAGGAGGTGAGTGTAGGATGACTGGACAGGATAAGTTTGGAAACGTCCGTCTCTGAGAGTGGAGAGAAGGAGGA
>NW_024875655.1:17269-17354 GCF_018340385.1 Cyprinus carpio
ATCGTTCACTTGCAGAGCGCATACTTCTGGAGGGTGCATAAGATTGAACTAGTGAGTTTAGGTAAGTTGGCGCCGTGCCAGTGGT
>NW_024875655.1:17847-18081 GCF_018340385.1 Cyprinus carpio
TCTAGTGGATGTAGTTGTAATTTCATGTTATTTTGTTATTTTAAAATCGCGGTTTTATAACTAAACTCAGCTTCATTGTTTGTAGAGAGAGACAGATGCAGACAATTTACACATCTGTCTCTTTCTCTCTCTCTGTCAAAATACCCATATTTGATAAAAAATAAATAAATAAAATAGAGTATACATCACTGGATATAGCTGTCGGTCATTTAACATTTCTATTGTAAAACTTAT
>NW_024875655.1:18270-21300 GCF_018340385.1 Cyprinus carpio
AGGACTAGCGCAAGTTAATTCTCACACTTTAATAGTGTTTATAGCTCCTAACATATGTATTAATATTAAAACGGCATTTTCATAAAGCCACGAGGCATTAAATAAGTGCCGTTTGGCGATAAGTTATTGCCAGACGCCACCACACGTTAAAATAATGCCACACACCACTTAAGATCCAGATTTATTTGCTCTTCTACATGGACACACCTCTCATGGCTACGAGGACTCTACGGCAAGTCAGAGCATCCAGTTTGCAAGAGTGCGAAGATGGCAACAGCCCTTACAATTCTAGATATAGGGGAAAAATGCCCCTGAATGAGCTTTTGTCTCATAAAGTTATCACACCAGGCACGAATGAGTGCAAATTTGGAAATGATTTTACACAACAGTTAAATTAATAAGAAAGTAATATTATTATTTTATTATTATATTATATTTTGAGTAGGCTATCATTTCAGTTTAAAAATAGTTGGGGATAGTTTCACAAAAATTTAAATTCTGTTTATTTACATTTACATTTACTCTCCCCGATGTTGTTTCAAACCCTATGTCTTTATTGCTTTTGAGGAACATAGGAAGATATTGTAAGGGCTGTCCTTGCCATCTTCGCTCTTGCAAACTGGATGCTCTGACTTGCCGTAGAGTCCTCATAGCCATGAGAGGTGTGTCCATGTAGATGAGCAAATAAATCTGGATCTTAAGTGCCATGTGGCGTTAACTTAATGTCGGTGGTGGCGTCTGGCTTAACTTATTGCCAAACGGTGCTTATTTTATTTATGAAAACTGCCTTTTAATATTAATACGGTGGTGAAAAGCATGCAAATTCTGAACCATTTGGCTTTCCATACTAACAGGCTGTGTGACTATGAGAAGTTATTACCTCAAAATGTACGTCATTATGCAGTTTTCCCTATTGCTCGCATGCCAGCGATTATCCCTCTGTGCGCCACTGTTGGCACGCATGTTGTCGACCCCTGCACTAAACAATAGCACACTGACCATGTAATCTCCATGAGTGAAAGTTGGAATTTACATAAAATTTTGGAAAATCTAATTAATGTAAACTTAAATACAAAAAAATCCACCAAAACTGCACAATTGTGGAATAAAATCATTGATAAAGTAATTGCTATTACAGAAGAGAGAGAGAGACAAAAAAAAACTAAACAAAACACTATTTTATCATCTGTTCTGTGAGGAGACACCAAACATCCTGAGTGTTCATCCTGAAACAAGGGTTCTCAAAGTGCAGCACTGTAGGACTGTGACACATAGTCATGAATTGATTACCGCTGAGAGAAATAAAAAAAAAAAAAAAATCATGACTATATATTTGTAATAAATTGTTAATAAATAAGTTTTATCATTTCATTTTTTTTTTTTTTGATTACATTCAGAAAAGAAAAAGAAAAAAAGAAACATAAGTTCCAACATCTTAGAGTACGAAGCATATGCCTAAATGCTTAAAATTATAAAGGGGTGCTTGGGGGGAAAAAATCCCATGCTAGAGGTCCCTGGCCCCCAAAATGTTTGAGAACCCCTGTCCTAAACAACCAGTGCATAAGAGTTCAGATCTCGTGCAGCAGCTATACTTAATGTTGTTCATTCAATACGGTGTTAGTTGAAGGAGTCTGACAACAGAACCTAGAAGATAGATGAAAGATAGCTCTCAGGTTGTTCGAAAAACAGATCATTTATTCAGTTGCGAGCAATTGGCAAATTTAAACCAAACGGACATTTAAGGGAAACAGTGCAGGCAAACCACGTATTACACAACATTTCACCACAAAATAAATAAAAGAATAAAAGAATTAAGACGAAAATGTTTAAAACCTTACCAGTTTGTTAGTTCTTTTATAATCCATTACAAAACAATCGTAGCAAAATGGCAGCAGATGGGTTTGTATGAAACGAGAGAGAGTCTGCGATACCAGGACGACATAATTAAACAACTGTACACCATTTTGAATCAAGTTTTAATATTTTATTAGCTAAACAAACAAAAAGCTTCCACCAAGAAAAAAATAGTTCAAGCAAGAGTACAATACTGCTGTTACCCGGATGAGTCTGTGTTATTAGCTTTCCCCGGCTGTTATCCAGAGATAACATACGACTGACCAATCAGAATCAAGTATTCCACAGAGCCGTGTCATAAAATACATTATTTAATAAAATGCAATATTTAAAACATCTTATATGTATGTAGTCAGAGTGAAATCATAATGTTTCTAATATATAACTGTACTTTTATGTCTCTATTGTGCTCTGCATGAGAGAGAAGCACCAAACCAAAGCCTTTTCAATATTTCCTGATATAACACCAAATTTAGCATTTTAATGAACATTCATTTTGTTAACTGTTTATATGCCTTAGATACAATAATTAAATATAAAACTTGCCATTTTAACTCTTTTTTTTTTTGTTTTGTTTTGTTTATAGTATATTGTGAGATCAGTATCATGTACTGAAGTGAATCGTGACACGAGTGTATCGTTACACACCTAATGATTACTTTAGTCACAGACTTCAATAGAGATGAGTTTTGTCCTGAAGTCAGAGAGAATGAAGTGACTTACAGATGATGTTAAATGAGTTGATGAAGTCTTCAGATAGTCTGTTGAAGTTGATTGAGATTCAGCTGCTCCTCATATGAGGTTGTAGTTGGAGGTCTTGGCTCTCCTTCAGCAGAAGACTTCATTCTGCTTTCTATGACGAGTCAGGGTGTTTGTCTGAGGACGAGACGGAGCCAGAGCCTCAACACTCCCATCAGAAAACTAACCACTGGACAAATAATTGAACTGTTTTAATTTATAAACCATTCACTTTTATTCTTTTACTGTGTTGTTTATGTAACTTTTTTTTAACAGCTTACCCGCATCTACACTGACTGTGACTCAGACAGTCCTGTATTCACACTGGAGAGAGAGTGATTCTGGGAGTGTGTGACTCTGATCACAGTGACTGGAAATATGAGTGGGAAAAAGGCAAAACTGACCTGAGGGTTACGGAAACACAGCAATACGTAACTT
>NW_024875655.1:22044-22109 GCF_018340385.1 Cyprinus carpio
CTGCGCGACCGCTGCACATTCTAGGCGCTTCAGATCAAAGCCTCAGCGGTCTAACAGCGCTCATC
>NW_024875655.1:22146-22609 GCF_018340385.1 Cyprinus carpio
AGATCAGAAAACTAACCACAGGACAAAACCAAAACATTACAATTTTATGAATGTTATCAAATATAACATAATAACTGAACTGTATGATTTATAAACCATTCACTTTTATTATTTTACTGTGTTGTTTGTGTCACTTTTTTTTTTTTGTTTTTTCTTCACAGCTTTACCCAGATCTACTCTGACTGTGACTCCAGACAGTCCTGTATTCACTGGAGAGAGAGTGATTCTGAAGTGTGTGATAAACTCTGATTACAGTAACTGGAAATATGAGTGGGAAAAAGACAGCACTGAAGTGTCTAAGCGTCACACTGTAAAAGGAAACACTCTCACTATTGAACGAGCTGAAACATCTGATGCGGGTCTGTACACGTGTGAAGGAATGAGAAAAGGAGGACCAGAGTCATCACAATCAAGCTCTGCTGTTTCTCTCTCAGTGAAGGGTGAGTTTAATATCATTGTCCTC
>NW_024875656.1:0-618 GCF_018340385.1 Cyprinus carpio
CATTTTTTTAAATTGGCAAATTTGTTGCTAGGTGCTTTAGGAAGGAAAAAGTTGCTAGGGTAGTCTGAAAAGTTGCTAAATTTAGCAACAAAATTGCTAAGTTGGCAACACTGAGCATAATTCCGCTTCATGACTGCCGAGGAGGTTTTGTATTTTGCCGGTTCGTCATAGATTGCGACATGCCGTGTTTCCGGTGATGCGTGTTTTGAATAAGAAACGCGCGCCTTGACGGAGTGGATCGGGGTAGTATTTTCAGCGTTTAACAATTTAAATTATTCCCTGCTCCTCGCACTACTATTATATTCTGCCAGAGAGGACCACAACTGCAATGTATCGTCACTTGGATTACTGTTGTACTGCTCTTTGACACATCTGTAATAAATTATTATGATTAAGTTACACGTGTCTATCTGTTACGTTTCTCTTATTGACTGTATACTTTATACACTCACTCTTTATTGGTTGATTTGTTCTTTATAAAAATAAATAGAAAAATCAATGCAACACGTTTCTTTTTATTGCACAGTTACATGATGTGTGAGTTTTAAGTCTGACTTTCTGTTCAGTTTAATGTACTTTATTGTGTACCAAAGCATGTCACAAGCTTGCTGTCTGTGT
>NW_024875656.1:781-898 GCF_018340385.1 Cyprinus carpio
TTAATCCAGTTCTGGGTCACTTCAGGGCCGTCATTCTTTGCGGTACTTTGGCCGAGTGATTGTGTGGCCCGGATCTGGGCCAGAAGACATTTGCTATGTGGGTGGTTTATAGTATAT
>NW_024875656.1:2360-3244 GCF_018340385.1 Cyprinus carpio
GCCACTGTATTAATACATAGAGCAGGGTTCAGCAACATACGGCACGCGTGCCAACAGTGGCACACAGAGGGATAATCGCTGGCACGCCAAAATCTGAATAAAGCAACAGCTAGTAGGGGTAGCTGCAGCCTGGAGCAATGGGCGTGCCGAAAGTTAATGCGAAAGCTGGCTGTTAAAAAAAATAAAAAAGCTGGTGAGCCATATACTCTTAATCGCAGATTAAATGGAAGCCATAAATTCAACATTATCCTATGAAACCAAATGTAATTCTTCCAAGGTAAAAACGGCGTTAATGCTATCAAGAATATTATTTTAAATTACTTTTGAAAGTACCTTCAAAATGTCTGCATGGCGCGGGTTACTGGCGTCATCACCACCGCAAGTTTAGAACTTGATTTATCAATAATCAAAAACAAATTACAATTATTTTTCGAGAATACAAACGTCTCGTCGGTTAGTCACTCTAGCTGTTCTTAAGTTAAAGTCAAAAGTTGTATTTGTGAACATTAGTTAATGCACTGTGAAGTGAACTAACAAGAACAAACAACAAACAGCTGTATTTTTATTAACTAACAAAGTTTAATAAATACTGTATCAACTGTATTGCTCATAGTTAATGTTAGTTAATACATCAGTGTCAACAAATGAAACCTTATTGTAAAGTGTTACCCTCGAAAACTGTTTTGCCTGATAGAGAAAAATATAGTTGACAAAACCACTAAATTATAAAATGAAAAAATTAGTCCGAAGAGTTTAGTAACCTTATGTTAAGTGACATAAGCAAACAGACACAGCTTTATCCACTAAAACATTTATTTAGCTTTCAGTTTCAGTCCCCAGTTCAAGTAAAAAAAAAGATAGATAGATAGATAGATAGATAGATA
>NW_024875657.1:0-354 GCF_018340385.1 Cyprinus carpio
TAAAAAATAATCCTAAGGAAAACAATAGGGCTCTCGCCCTCCAGGCTTGAGCCCTAATTATGTGAGCGGCGCTGAGGCGCCCTGCGCGGCAGGATTTTTAACAGCACCCAAAGTCGCAGCTGGGATCCGCGGACAGTTGCCGGTGTGCAATTCACTCATAAAAAACTATTTGTGCAAATTTTACAGATGAGGTGCGGCGGGGTGCAGCACTGCACTTGTCGTCCAGTGTGCGACCGCCTTAAACCTGGAGTAGCATCTTATTTCAAAGATAGAATTGTTTTAAAAGAGGGTCTGTAAGCTAGGCTATTAACGTTAGTTAGTTTGTTTGTTTTTCCCGCAATGAGGGTAAGTTAG
>NW_024875657.1:1091-4394 GCF_018340385.1 Cyprinus carpio
CCGCCTCCGCGGTTTTGTTTCTTTTCCTTTTTTTGCCCCCTTCACCCACTGCGTTTGTACTACTAGCCTTGAGAGGCTGTAGGATGGGGATGGCAGCTTTGACGGTACGTGTAAAAAGGTGGTGTCAGAAATGTATACCAGAGATTGCTTAAAGGCGGTAGGGACAAGAAGAATCAATTTCATAATCTAAAAGGCAAGGAATGGCTGTTTACATACACCTTAACTCGTGGCATGAAACACTTCAAACTTAATTGACTTAATGGACGTTGACGTCAATTACGTCAATAACAGTAGTTAAAGTCAATGTTGTTTGTCACGAGACGCTACCGAAATGATTTCGTTGACGCACCTTTTTTTATGACGATAACGTGAAGGGACTAGCTAAAAATGGCTTATGTGACTAAAAGATGACGAGACGTTTCGAGTTTTGTTGATGAGACGCGACGGAAACGAAAGATTATAAGTCTGACGTAAACACTGCATGTCACCTTTCTGCCTATTTTGTGTAAATCTGCCGAGGTCCTTATCATTGTTTTGGTACGCCCACCACCCGGGCTGCCGCTATGCCGCGCACCAGATCCACACAACAACACACCGTGGATAGTCACTCGCACCACATTTTGAAGGACCATGGCGGCAGACGCCAATAAACAGGCTTGGTGGTCGGAAACACGAGAGTGAGTATGGAACGTACTTCCCTAGTATAATTCATCAGAAGAAAAACGGAAATGCATAGTATGGGAGACGACAGGTAAATGTGGCCCCCCAAAACTAGGTGGAAGCATACACACCAACTAAAGCGGCACCTGAAGGTCTAACGATGATATTTTTTCGAAGGTAAGTTAACTAACAAGTCACGCTTTTAACATATCATATACATTCAATTTTACTCGACAATCGGCTTGAGACACATTTCATGGTAAGCTTAAGGTTTTACATATATCTACTGGCGCAAAATTGCTGCTAACTTCAGGCTAATATTAACGTTAGCTTGGTTGCACTAACTCAGGGATGCAAACAGCGCGCTTTTCAGCACCTCCCGCTTTTTTCACGTCAGTTTGGGTGACTTGGGTCTGAGGGTCTGATTATAATTTCACAAGTCATCTATGAAGCCATTCCATAGCTTAATGTGGTACAGAAGTTTATTTACATCGATAGAAATTAAAGTTTACGGAAACTCGTTTTCCCTTCTCTGTGGCTATCAATCATTCTCCATTCATTATTCAAACAGCGTAGCGTCTCGTCCAGTTACGACAGGATGCGGTAAAACTGTAAACAGTATATTCACATTATGGCAGCTTGATCTGGGCTGAAAGGCTGTGGATTTGCATAAAATGACTTATTTTGTGCATTTGTATTTTATGTTTGTTGCTGTTTTTTAAGCGACTTCGCTGGCGTGTGCCTGTTAGATCACACACATCACAGGGACTATGAATTGGCATCAAACGCACAATAACTGGAATTTAAAACTGAAGAAACAAATGATCAATAAACTGTTGGACAGATATACACTAGGAATTGTGCACTCGACATTTCTTCGCTTTGTGCCGTGTACTTTTAAATGCGCACTTGAGTAGCGCAGCACACTGTGACTCCATGCTGCTTTGAGCACATCATTCTGTACGGATGTGCTCTGGCGCTTTGTCAGCTCTGTTTTAAGCGTTCATATTAATCATGGTTTTGCGCACTGAAAAGATTATTAAAGCCTATATTTTTATACTAGCCTACATACATTAAAATGAGCATAATTTAATTGTATATTATTTGACGTGTAATGTAGGCTATATAAATACATACACTACTTAGCTCTTGGCGTTCATATATAAATATAAAATTGTGATATTTGCTGCGGGGTGAGGGGCTTCGATAACTCTCTCTTTTTGATACCATACCTGTGTTTGCATCCTGAATGTTTGTGTCCTTTTTATTTGTTAACATGCAGGGATTTTTTGGCGGGTAGGAAGTGTTGATCGTCATTATGTTAAACCATATTTGATTTCAGTGACAATCTAAAATGTGGAGGAAAATTAGCATTTCAGACCGGTTGCTGTTCCCCATGTTTCCCAAATGAAAAGCTTCTTGAACAAAGCATCAAAGAAAATACCTTTTGTTTTCTAAATGTAATGTGTTGAAACATGATCTGCATAATATGTATATATTATTACTATTACTACTGTAATATACGTATACACACATACACATTTAATTGTTATTCACATGACATGACTTTTACAGATGTACTTTGTATAGAGAGTAATTGTCTTTGTTTTCCTCATCCAGATCCCAGTGACCAGAACTCTAATACAGAAATCTGGTTGTCCAAATAACGACGGGGCACAGACATCTATGAAGCGGCCTTAAGCGCGGGATCCAAATACAAGTCAGAAACTCTGTGGAACAACATGTCAAGAACAAGCTTCGCTCTTTGGATTGGGCGCACTGGTCTACCTGCTTGCACAGTCGAGGATGAAGATTTCCTCCACATGATGGAAACCTTTTGATAAAAAGGATGACCATACCCAAAACAAAATAAACAACTTAGTTGACAAGATTTATGATGACGAAAAACTAAAAAAGTATAAAAAGCCGGCTTGCCAGAGCACGTAAAATAACAATTGGGCTGGACATATGGACCAAAAAGGACTTACAGCATTTCTGGCAATTGGTGCATGTTTTTTTGCACCTGTGGTCCAACAAGCACAGCATATTATTTGAGACTTGATCAGATCGCACACCCACACGGCAGAGTGTATAAACGTGTGATGACCGATGCATAGAGGACTGGGAATACCACAACACAAATTCTAACAGTCATAACTGACAATGGAAGCAACATGATTGCAGCATTCAAGTCTAATGAACCAGATGACCCACTAGCTCTGACTCGAGATGAATCCATCGGGGAGCGAGTGACCGAAGACCTGGTGACTGTTAGAAGGCATGAAGTAGAAGTACTTCAGTTTGCTGGTAATTTCAGTATGTTAGTCACTTTCTTTGCCGTTTTCAATTTTATTGAATGTCCTTAAAACTATTTATTTTCTCTGTATTTTGTCTCTTCTAGGTTTGGAATACGACGAACCGCGTGGTAGGACCCCCTGCGTTGTACACACTCTACAACTTGTGGTGAACATGATCCAGAAAGACACTGAGTGTGGCTTTCCGACTGCTGAGCAAAGTTTGGGCAGGGATATTTGTTAAGCTCTTCCGCAAGTCATCTGTGGCAACTGAGCGACTGCTGCCGATGTGTCAACTAACACTGATCAAAGACTGCCCTACTAGATGGTCCAGCACATATCAGATGAT
>NW_024875657.1:4461-18888 GCF_018340385.1 Cyprinus carpio
AGCTGGGACTATTTACTGTCAAGTGAGTGGCATAAGCTGTCCGCTCTCAGAGATTTACTCATCCCCTTCGCTGAGCATACCCAGTTGCTCCAGAGTGACACACAGTCATTATCCCCTTTGGTGCCTGCCCTTCTGGACCTGCAGGGTCACCTGTCCTGATTTATGCCCAGGATCCTAGCTTTGGGACCTGGCTTCCCTGGCAGTGGATGAGGCAAACATGGACAGAGGTTACGACAGCATAACCCGGTCACACACTGACTCCAAGTTGCACCTGAAGCACTCCTTGAAAATGATGATGAGCAAATAGAGGCACTTCACAGAAGATCAGAAGATTATCTTGCTCAATTGGTGCCACCAGTTGTACGGGGAGGAGGAGGCTGAAGATGGGAGACCAGTGGAGAAGAATCCAAAGAAGAGCAGCCTCATAACAAAGCATTTGAATTCAGATTCTTGTCCAAACCAAGCCGACCTTCAAGTCTACCATCTCAAAGCAGGTGTGTCAGGAGGAAATCAAGAAATTCAAGGAGCAGTTGTCACAGCCTGCAAACCAGAGACTGCCCTGAATTTTTATGGGCTGCACAGGGAGATTATGTTTATCGAGCTAAAACCTGTGCCTTAGACTCTGGCCATGCCAACATCTCAACATTTGCTGAAGAGTCTTTAACGTACAGGTGACCTCAGTTGTGGCCGTCGTAATAGAGCAAGAGTCATTTAGAAAAGAAGTGCTTTCCTGAAACTGAATCTAGGTCAGTAGGCTAATTTAACGAGCATTTAATTTTAAAATTTTTTTACAGATTACTGTGATATTCTGTTTGGGCTTGCTGTGAGACTGCACTAGAGGTAGGGCCCTCCTCTAATTCATTGTGTTAAACCAACGTTGTTTTTATTTATTTAATAAATTAGTTTGCTTTCTTTAAAGACCAAATACAGTGTTTACAGTATTCAGGGATTGTCTTATTCATTTTTATGTTCAACACACTTCAAGTGTCATGTTTGTTTCATACTTTAAATTCAAGTATGCATTCCTAAGAACCTATGCTCAATGCACCTCAGTATTATTTATTTATTTTATTATTTTGTTTCAGAATGTTTGCAACTTTGCAGTTTGTACAAGTTAAAGATAGACAGGGTTGTATAATGTTTGTGTTTACAAATAATATGCATCTTGTTGTTGCACTGGCAGACAAGTTGAAGCACAAGTTGTAGAGCATGTGTTCCTCAATAGCTTATATTTTGGGCACGTTGTTCATTGCACTTTAGCAATTTCTCAAATAAAGCCACAATTGCCAAAGTAAGAATGTTTTTATTCCTGGCTTTTTTGGAGTAAAACAGTGATTCCACTGTTACCACTTTATCTGTGTGTAATGTTGTAGTAGCTCAAAGTTTTTTGCTGTTTAAACTTTAAACCATTCCTTTATTACTGTGATTACTGGTGAAAATAGGCAATGTGCTGAAATTTTAGAAGAGCATCAATTCATGGAAAAAATATAACTTGAAATATGTAGATAAAAGGTTTCTGCCCAATGCGACCATGAAGTACAGCTTGGCAGCACTGCATGCCAGTAATAAGAAAGTCCCCTGGTTTAGTATGCAAGAAGCTTTTAAGGTTAACTGTTGTTTTATGAATTGCAGCACTCGTTTACAACCTGTCAAACCTAGGATCCCATTTTTCAATACTTTTTTAACCTGATTAATTTTATTTAAGGACTTCTTTTTGTTTTTTTTACTAAAATTGATTTAAAAACTCCGGCTAAAACCTTGTTTGTGTTTTAGGTACGACTAAAAACTTGACTAAAACTATCAAGTTTATAAGTGACTAAAAATGTGACCTAAAACTAAAAAAGCATTTTCGTCCAAAAGACTAAGACTAAAACAAAAGGGCTGCCAAAAACAACACTGGTTAAAGTCCTATAAAGTCAGAATTTAAGTATGTGTTCTAGTTTGATAAATACCACAGAAAAATGTGTTAATAACCACCAACAAAAATTTGAATGATAAAAAAAACCAGGTAAGAAAGTATATAAAATAAGCACTCAGAAAATCTTCGAAAAAAATGAGCAGTAGTCTCAGCTCTCAAGCGCTGGGGTAATCGCTGGCTCGCGCGCTGAAACCCGCATACTACAGCGGGAAAGCTGCAGTCGCCACCTCAACTGTCACCACGCTAGCCAAATGGATGCTCCTAACAGCAGTGGATTGTGGCAAAACCATAGCCAACAAACTGTAGCCTCCAGAGTAAGTAACAGTATGACAAACCGCTTCAGCGGGTTGACGCAGTTGAACTGATGCTTGAATGTGCTCTATTTATATTGTTAGGGAGGCGGAGGCCAGGGAGGCTCAGGGGGCGCAGTCGTCATCAATCCCCCGTTTGGCGCCAAAAAATCAGATCACAGCAATGGTGAGAAACTTGTTTATGAGTCCTAACTCCACAATTCAGTGTTTACAGTTCCTGATCTTTGTAATATGTTTAGCAATACATTTCAACATGTATAATGTGTT
Source organism: Cyprinus carpio (assembly GCF_018340385.1). Taxonomy (NCBI): domain Eukaryota; kingdom Metazoa; phylum Chordata; class Actinopteri; order Cypriniformes; family Cyprinidae; genus Cyprinus; species Cyprinus carpio. Next base: position 6,958 of record NW_024875657.1, read on the forward strand.
TGAACTTTTTTTTTAATTGCCTTTACAGGGACTTTAAGAAGAAGCGTGAAGACTTTGACTAAAGAGGCGTTTAAAACATAGAAAACAACAGTAAACGTATTTACTATCGAAAGCCCGGGCCCTTACAAACCAACAGAAACCAAAAACGAGCGAGAGAAAGCTGGCGGTGCATTTAATGTCATGTAAACTTGACTGTTATGCTTTATTTTGCCTTTTATAGCAGTAATGGTATGTTATGTATTGTATAAATGTGTTTAAAAAATACATATTAAATGTATAAATATATTGATACAAACCTTATTTCTCCAAATATTACAGTGTGTGTGTGTGTGTGGCATCCACCTCCACCTCGAATTCAGTCAGCCCGCGCTGCGCTGAGCCTGAGCTGAGTTGATTTGACCCAGAAAATAACCCAATGGATTTGGGATTTATAAAACTACAAAAACTACCCAAGACTGAAAATAACCCAAAAATTACCCAAATGGTCTTATTAAGTATTCTAATTTGTTGAGATAGTGAATTGGTGGATTTTTTTGTTAAATGTGAACCAAAATCGTCACAATTAAAAGAACCAAAGACATAAACTACTTCAGTCTGTGTACGTTGAATTTATTTAATACATGAGTTTCGCAATTTGAGTTAAATTACTGAAATAAAACTTTTCCATGACATTCTAATTTATTAAGATTCACCTGTAGTAAAAGAGTACAAATATCTCGGCATCATTGTTGACGATGTCTTATCTTTTGGCTCTTATATTACAAAATGGATGAAAATAATAAAATTAAGCTTGGGTTTTGTAAAGTTTTGTTTTTCATTTAATGCAAGAAAGAATGTTATTTCTGTCGTTTTTATTTAGTGTGTCAGTTTACACCCTCACTTCTTTCTACTTTAGATGCTGTTTATCATGGTGCTCTAAGGTTTATATCAGATTGTAAACCATCGCCATATCATTGTACCTTGTATAGCAGAGTAGGTTGGCCTTCTTTGTCTAATAGGAGACAAATGCATTGGTATTTAATTACAGGTGCAGCTTAAAAAAATTGATATAATGAATTTTTTTTTTCATATATTCTAATGATATATTCTAGATTCAATATATGTAAAGTAAAACTTTTTTTTTTTCATTTGGATAATTAGAGCTTACAGCTCATGAAAGTCAAAAATCCAGTATCTCAAAATGATAGATTATAAAATTTGCTGTCGTTTGATCATTTTAAAACACTTACTTGACAAATGGAAGGTGACTTTGTGACACTTCTGTGAAAGAAACATTTGATCTCAGAGAAACTTTTCTGATTAAATAAACTTCGGGAATGGGTACCAAAACCTGGTATTTAATCAGTCCCGGGGCTAAATTATGAAAGTAGTACAGTAGTATTGATAAGCTCTGACATTAACATTTCTGCTGTCTGTACTCTAGAAATTAAGAAAACACACATATTCATCCAACTCACACTGAAGATGGCTGATCCATTTTGTCTTGTCTTATTTTTTCAGGTATATAAAACAACAAAAGGATAGCCTACATTATCAGGCTACAACCATCACACAGAAGTTAATGGACCTTTCCACATTTTTTTTACAAAATGGAGTGAAATAAAACTCAGAAGGAGCCCGCGTATAAAAAAAGCCCATGGCGGGTAGATAATTCCTCCATCCTCCTAAAAATCAAAACAAAATCCCTACTTGAAAGGAAAGTCCACTCTTTCATCAAGTAAATTTATAATATACTATCCTGCTCATATACTCCACTCTTATATCCTCCATCCTGTTTCTGACCTCCCCGTAAGCAATCTGCTCTTCATAAATTACCTGTAATCTTATATGCTAAATATGATAATATGTGTGTTTGAATGAAGAGTTTGTTTGCAAGGCCAATAACTCTTTTTTTTTTTTTTTTTATGTTTTTTTTTAAAATTTTGCATTTACCAAAATGTTCATTTTAGAGACGTGTTTTTTTAACCAAAGCTGATAACTCCACGTGTTATGTGTTTTTAGAGATGAAAAAAAACATCTATGTAATCCTGTGTAATCTGTGTAATCTCCTCCAGATGTCCAATGTGGAGTACTTACAGCCAAAGAAGGGTTGTTGTTGTGATCACCAGAGCTGTGTATGGGCCACATTGATTAGAAATGCAACCAACCAGGCATTTGGTTAATACTGTAGTGCCGGTTCTGCTTACTAAAAGTGGCCTACTAGGCATCTGCATGTTGTACCTGGCTTTTCTGACACCATTCTTTTGCAAGTTTGCCAAAAATGTTTCAGCTTTAATTTTCACTTTTATGCTCTGAAGAAAATATCACAGGTTCATCAAGTTCATTGAAATTATCCATCCTCCAGTCACATTTTAGTCAGCTTTGATGGAAACTTCCCTCAGCTAGCACCTCTTTTCAAAGTGAAAGTAGCCTGAATGTGTGTCTATCTCAGTCTCTGCACACACACTGTGGGGGGACACCAAGTCGGTTCTGGGGCATTTGAGTTATTCACAGATTCTGAAAGTGTAATAGTCTCAAGCGTTCCCAGCGATGTAACCTGTGGAAATCTGATCATATTTGGAGGTTGTGGCCATTTGAAGTTAGGCACTCAAAAAGCTCAAAGGGAGAAAATGGCCTCAAAAAGATTGTGCAGCAGTTTCTCCACCTGTGTAATCACCTGCTGGGAGTGACACAGGGCCTCATTTACATCTCATATTGTATATAAGCCATACCCTCACAAAACTCCCCCATAAAGCTGCATGGTTGCCTCTATATAAAGCTGACGCTAATGGGAAAAATCGGACTACATACTATTTAATAATCAAGGATAATGGCCATTGTAAGTATCAGTAACTTCATCTTTTGACTTTTATAAAATGATTTAGAGGCTGAAATATGTAGGATTTTATCTTTTATAAAACCTTTTTTTGTCAAAAACTCTTTGAACTTGTGCATTGTAGATAGCGCTGTAAGACACACTCCTTTAAAAATCTATGCATCATTTTTTAATGTTATTATTTTTGTCAAGTTTATGTAAACAAAATTACATATTTTAGGCCATTTTTATTTGTTATCTGCTTTCATTATCTATAAAAACTTAGCGAATTGATTTCATTGTGTATATTTGGACTTTTTGAACAGGATTCTGTGATAATTTTGGTCACTATAATCATGGAAATGAGATTTTCAGTGTGTCCTTGAAAGCTGAGGTAATTACAGTAAGTTTTGTGCACGCGTGAACATCATGGTGGCGCATACAGCAAGGGGAATTACCCCACGGGAAACACTTAGCATGTAGCCGTAAATTCAAGCAATGCTCGATAAATCCTCTCCCTGCACCTGCAATGAGATAAATTATCGTGTTCTTAGTAATGAACACCAAATCCACAAACTTTGATGTTTATGGAACCTCACCCCATAAGAAACAGAAAAGCATTCTTGCAGATCTTGTTGTCTCCAGTAAGAATAAGTAGCCATCAAAGAAGTTTCCTCTATGCGTCTGTTTACCTCTAAATGTCCACTAATTTGCATGTCCCTGCCACTCTTTTCCAAGAAGCTAAAGAACCAGTCAGATGTTGAACATAATGCCTGAGAAAGCTTGCCACAGCACTGTCTCCCATGCAAAGAGTTCCTTTTCCCTCGTAGCATTTCTACAGTCAAAGTTACGGATTTTCCCCATTTCTCTGTCTTTATCCCCATCAAATGTTACTATCGATATAGCCTCTGATATCTTACGGTCCAACCTCTGCCTGACGCCAGTCCGATGCATTCTCATCTGTGATAATTTTTGCTGAGTCCATCTTTCATTGAATTTTGATATCAGCTAGAGCCGCCAGAGCGCTGCATAATAAGTAGCCACGCTTCCCTTGGAGAACGCTTTTAAATATACCAATACTGCTATCTCAAACATGGAGAGGCTTCTTTGTGATCTCAACTAACAGATTCTGCAAAAAAACGAAAATCACCAATTTTGAAAAAAAACGCTTCTTTCTCATTTTGCTCGAAAGTTGTGCTGCCGACTTGTGTCACTGGTTTCAATCTAGAAGTCAAATCCATGAATAATACACTGTTTCGATTAGTGGATTTAAACTAAATTCTATGAAAGATTGTTACTGTTCTGTGATAGATCACAAATGATAAGAAAGGATTTATTTTATTTTTTTACAAGAATTTGAAATTAAATACTGAATTAAATGTGTGTTTGTGGACAGACAAACAAGTCTGTGGATGCAGTAGGCACGGATTTTAAACGGCGTTCCGGATCCTCTGTGAAGCACAATGAGTCCGTGCTGGCTTCTGGGCAGCCCTATCTATACGAAACGTGACATCACCGGACTGCATGACGGGTAGGGTGTTAAACACGCGAAAGTCTTGTTGGGGGCACCAACTTGTGGCATTGGTCGTAAATTAGTTTCTGTAGGAGTTCTTGCCAGGGCTCAAGTATCTGGCACCTAAAGCCAAATCTGACCTTACCTAATGCGGTAAATGCGCAAAGCACTGATTAGCGCGCAGGGGAAGTATCGTTGTCAAACTACTGATGTTTGAGTGCAGCACGCCTCTATCAGTACGAAGCAAGTAGTCATTCTTAATTGAACATAATTTGAATGCCTTCGCTTAGTAGATATCATAATGAGACCATTTAATCTAGATTAAAAATAATGAATCGATGCACACCACTAATAGGATAATATATATTATATATATATAGGATATATATCCGATATAGATATATATATATACTTAGATATATCCTACAGGCCAAAAGTTTGGACACATCTATTCAATGCGTTTCTTTATTTAATGACTTTTACATTGTAGATCTCACTGAAGGGCATCAAAGCGATTAATGAACACAGGTGGAATTATGTACACAAAAAGATGAAATAACTGAAAACATGTCTATATTCCTCTTATTCTTCAAAGTACCATTGCTAGCTACAATGTAAAAAGAGTCATAGAAAATACAGGTAACCCAAAATGCATGAATGAGAAGGTGTGATGCCAAACTTTTGGCCTGGATTTTCTGCTATATAATAGATATTGATATAAATTATATATATATATATCACCCTTCTGATATTCTACGGCCTCGAATAAGACGAAGGACGTCGCATTCGAAACTGAAAGGGTTGCTCTAGGCGATGTCTGCAATTCGTTCGAAACGCGGGGCCGGTCTACTAACATTCTTGGTGTGTATCCTGTTGCGTTCAGTGGGACTTTCTTCTGGGCTAAGCCGGGCGTTTCTATTTTCACAGGCGAGAGTCTTAGCGGAATCAACTAAAAGACAATAATTAGTGTCACACGCGAGAATTGCATTGCAACACACCGTCGGGAGAGACGTCACTGTTATGTCATGGCTTTAAATAAAAATACCAAAGTGGCAGAATCCGTTCTAGCTCTAGTACGATCGTGGCATGACGCATTAGACTTGTATGTGCAAATGACATGATCTGTGTCGCTGGTGCAGATAGTAGTATAAATTCGATGAATGCGAGTTTTGCAAATGAGATTTCTCTATGTGACGTATAAGGCGTGATTTACTTTTAAATAGTGGCTGGCTGGCATTGACTGGTTGAACTGTTGACAAAACTTTTTTTTTTTTAAAATGACGCTGTTATGACGCTTTAAACTGTGCTGGTTCTGTCAATATGAACTGGGTTTCAGGATTGGCTTTGAGTTTTTTTCTTTTGAGGCACGTCGAATGCCCGGCACATAACCACATGCATCCTCATAAGACGGGCTCGAGATATAATTCCTAAAGGGACAGATAGGCTTGGTGCTACAACACACTTAATACTTAAAAAGATTGAAATTGCAATCGTGACGTCACATCCGGGTGAACCAAATGCTTTTCCGAGTTGGAATAGCTATTAAATCAATTTGCGTCACTCGCTCCATGGAGAGTACTATAGTGGGCTCAGTCGCCCTTCTTATGATTGAAAAAGACACTGACTTGCCATATCCTGAGCTCAGAAAAAAAAATCATTTTATTGCTTACGTTGGGGCCGGGCAAATTCAGCATGAAATCATAGGCCAGCTAGGGCAGGTATGCCCTAAAGCTTTTTCAATAGAAGGGCGATGCCATCTATCACGATCTCGTCTCATGGAGCTATCTATGAGATCCTAGTGGGGCCTTATGTCCTTGGATTGCGGACGTGCCAAAAAGAAAAAAAAACATTAAAGCCAATCCATGAAGACCGGTCATGTTGCAATGACTTACGGCAGCACAGTGCAGTCTATAAAGATCTACATTCCATTAAGACCCAGTTCAATGCCCAGCCAGCTGCAATTAAAGTCAACCCCGTATACTGTTGTATAGAACAATCATTGAGTAAAGCTCACATTCACTAACTTTATACTACTACTCTGCACATGTCGACACAAGTCAAGTCACGTCTTTTTTGACAAACGTCTCGACCAAAACTGCTCCTCCGTTGCGCCTTAAATAAATACGACACCGTCCTAATGATATCGACGAATAAGGCCAGTTTATTGAGGGCAGCATTAAATGCGCATTATTTTACTGAGCCATCAATAGCAGACTTGATTTCGAGTGAAACTAGGTCAATGCCCTGGCTGCAGGAACTCAGGGGACGCGGGACTAGCTACCGAGAGCGCACTTCAACGCATGTTCTGTATAAATAGGCCATACGGCTATTCCTTGCATATACGTGTGCAAATAAATCCAAGGACTGGGGCGCGACAGTTCGGGTCAGGTGAAGTTAGCTGGCCATCATGTAGACTATGCATTGCCTAAATCTCGGCACAACCTGCCTGTTAGGGGCTATTCAGACTTTATTATATTTATGCTGGTCTGTACTTTGCAGAGACCCCCAGCAGATATTTGAGGTTTTCTGCTTTCATGTGAGCTCAGCTCCCACTGCTCCTCATCTAACCTGCGAACCTCTGTTGTGAGTAGGGAGATGATGCCTTACTCAGGCTAGTTTTTACTCCACCCCCTAGAAGTTATCTAGGATACACAAGCATTACGCGGAGAGCTACCTTAGACAAAAGGATGCCAATCCGATCCTACCGACACGGAGTATTTCATTCGCCATTGAATTCAATTCTTCCAGTTTTGACGTCTCGTAAAACGCATAACACCAACAATAATGGCCTTCTGTTTATATTCTCTTCTTATTCTTATTTTATACTATTAGGCCTAATTGGGGCTACGTCTTAACCTCAATGGTTAGATCTACGTTCATGTTGTCTTATTCATTTTACTATGACCATTTTTTTTATTTATTAGGCTATTATTTTATTAGCAGCATCCTATGCAACTATGCACAAACTCGTGAGTAATAGCCAATAGAAGAGAGGGCCTTCTGCTTCTTTTGAGCAATGGGCAAATACGTCTGGGCCTGTTTTGTCGTCATGATAGGACTAGGTGCACTGTCCAAATTCTCATTCAACGCTAATCATGTAATGGCTGTTTTCCAGGTGCCGTGCGCAAATGCGGGGGGCGACTGACAGCACATGCAACAGTAAGCTGAAATAGTGGAGTCATGCTATACACCGGTGTTTGCCTCTTATTCGTCGGACAGGAGAGGAGGGCGTCCAGGGAACTGGCGCGTCAGCAGGCAAACACGCCAGGAGCAGCAAGCACTGGGTCCCCAGAACACAGCACCCGCTTCTGTGATTTTGTTTAAGCGCATGTTTTTTTTTTTTTTTTATTTTCACATTTGTGTTTATAAGGTGCCTGTGTCGTTTTTTAAAAAAAAGCCGTTATTCTGTGTTTTGTGTTGGCTCACTGTGTTTTGTGTTAATTGTGACATTTTGTCTCATGACTTTGTTGTTCGTTTTTATATTTCAGCTCTATGATTCGTGGTCATTAATGTTCTGTGTTTTAACTTTTTGCACGTTGTTTTAGTCTGCCTTTTAAATATTCAAATGATTTATTTCAGCTATAGGCCTATCTGGCCTTACGGCATGTGCTCTGCTAACTGAAATCTACTCGTTATGCAAGTCGAAGTCACGATTTTTATTTATAGCCAAGGCCTGTAATGAATTAATGTTTTTCTGGACATTTTCACAGTCTGTGAAAAATGTAGGCCTAGTCGCGTATGCATAGGTTACTATGATACCGTCTGAACTTGACAAACTGGCGAGAAATAAGGCAAAGGACAATCTCGTGGTGATTTACAGGGTGCGGATAGTTCGGAACAGCATCCTGCACAGCTCCGGTAGCGGAATCGTTTCAGCGCACAGAGCGTTCCGCATCTGTAACCTCAGATGATTCAGGCGTGCGTGGCTGGTGATCGACGACTGGCGACATATCGCGCAAGCACGCCCTTAAAAACCGAGCCAGAAACGTAATGCGTTCGGTGCCTCGTGATGGCGTTTGGACTCAGGAACGAGTCCAGGAGGCGGATGCGGGCCAGACCCAGAGGCTCTATCGTTATTGCGTTGCGCACCAGTTCCGTTACAGCGTCGCAGATGGCTATCTGTGATACTGATCAGTAAGTTATGACACATGTTTTAATTAAGGCTATTAGATTTGAATACAAAAAGTTAACATTTAAGCTCGTTAATCGTAATGTAAGTTGCATGAACTAAAGCGTACTCTAGCTGATTGGTACTTCAACACGTCTTTGGAAGAACAGTGTATTTTACAGTGCAATACAAAAGTGCTAACAGCTAAACCTGCATTACTTTTTATGTTGCAGTGCATCTGCTGGGGTGCAGGTTAATTACGCATAGTCAAGCAAGGTAAGGCATGTGATAAGCTGTTCTAGACTGCAGTAACTGTGTTTAACACACTTTTGGGATAAGCAGGAACAACAACACTTATAGAAGTTTGGCTGGGGGTTTCTCAAGAATCATCTGAACACATTGCAAACAAATTATTTATTCCTGTATATTACTCTAAGCATTACTTGCTAGGTTTCTATGTTGGGCAGCATTTAACATGATTTCATTTAATTGTATTATTTTCTCCATATTGTTGTACGCGAAGGTCACAAGATTTGTCGGCAAATCTTTTAATTTCTGACAAAATAAGTAAATAACATAATGAATACAATGGACAACCGATATATAATAGATATATATAATATATACTCTCTCTCTCTGTCTCTCTCAAGTCGCTCCCCTCATCGCCTCTCTCTCGTCTCTGATAATATATATTATTATGATATATATTATATATTATAATAATTATAGGAATAATTAAGACTTCTATTGATATGTTTCCAAAAAGAGCATTTGACGAGATAACACTACATTTCAAAATGCTGGGCGGGGGTTTAGCTACTCTAAGTGTAGCATATTGTCTGTAATGGGTGATACAAGAAAGGCTCCGTTGCCTGAATAACAAGGGATTAATGTGAGATGAGGAGCAGCAGCGATTGAACATGACTTTTATTTTGATCTAGTGGTGTGACGCATTAAGGCTGGCGCCATATACCGTAAAAGAAATGGACACGAGCGAACTCCCATTGGAACTCAACATGAACACAGTGATAGGGCTGGAAGCCCATTTTTAGCGATTTTGTAAGGGAACTTCGCGGTTTTCTCTGAGCCGTGCGCAACTCTAAACTAAGCTTTGATACGTGCGCACCTTTCTGACAGATGTAAATCTTCTAGTAGCTGTGGCGTGGCAACTGCCATCGTTATCTTGGCGGAGAGGGCGAGCTTGAGCGGGACGAGGTCCTTTGGCTGAGTGCGGCAGAGAGTACGTATTCTTGATTATTATTTTGCGTATAGTATTTTAAAATGTAACCGTAAGGAATAAAAACTGCTGCACAAAGATAACAAAAGGGGACACCATATCTTCTGACGTCTCCCGCGAGTGTCTGCGAGCTTTCTCGCTTCTTTCTGTAGGATACGGTAATTTCGCTAACTGTGGCAAAACAGGAGAGTCAGGGTTATTGACGCATCCGTTAGCCTATTTTTACAAAAACTGTTTCAGCGGCGCCATATAATAGTAATCAGACGAAGGTAATGGAGCCCTGTATATAGCATTGTCAGTGGATCTGTAAAATAAATAATGGACAAATTGGAGTCGGTTAAAACGGCCTCAGACTGTAAAGTTATTTCGCTGGCAAAGTACCAAAAATGAATGGGAGTCAATGGTATGCTAACGCAAGGGAAGTTCTGCTACAAAATGGCGGCACGCGGCCGACTTCACTTCCGTCGACGTTCCTTGCCCCCTTGGCTAGTCGGTCCGCGCTTCTTCTGCTCGTTAATCGGCTGAAGAAAGGTTTGTGTGGTCTTTTAAAAGTGTTTTAATAGGTACAGACGACAGTTCAGCATTCCTTAAAGTTTGCTTTTAAAGCAAGCGGTGCTGTAAAGTTCATTGGAATTATTTATTAGAAATGTATGCATTGTACAAACCTTATATAACATTATTGAAAGGGTTGTTATTTATGTAATAAAAGCGGTCATGCACGTCCATTAGTAAGCATGAAACCGGTCTCATTTTCGCTCGCGAGGTATATGAATCAGTGCATCCTAACCCCAAACCCAGTCGCTGGGAGTATGATGGAGAAACAGAGCTTCATCATAGTGTCAATCATATGGAGTCAAAATGATTCTCTGTTTTCGATTCATCCTCTGACAGACTCACTGCTGTTGTTTCGAAACAGTGTGAATGAACAACAAACAATAGCTTTATTTATTTATTTATTTAAGAAAAGTGTAATCTATTTAATGTTGCACACTAATAATTAAATACTTAATATTTATCATAATTAAATAGTAAGTATTAATTTTTGTTGTCTTATTTATGTTTGTTATTATTGTTATTTGTTGTTAAGGTTTTGAGTGTTTTTGGCTAATTACTCCATTATCTCTCATTCTGACTGACTTTACCTCACTAGTGTGCTGACTACTGAACTAGGGAGCAGATTGAGACGCACCCAGAGATTTAGTTTGGGTTTATTTATCTTTCTGTTAATTATTCTCATCCTAAACAGGTTAAGTGTCAGAACACAAAGAAAAAGTGAGATCCACACGACTCACTGTTATAAAGATGGAGTTTATTAAAGAGGAGAGTGAAGAGATGAAGATAGAAGACACATTCAGAGTCAAACATGAAGAAACTGAGACACACACTGTTATAAAGATTCATTGCTCAAGCTGAACTATTTGGAGGCTGTATCATTTTTTTTTGAGGGGGGGGCGGCATGAATTCATTCTCAAAGCTGAACCATTTTTTCTCCTGTATTTTGTTTTGATAATTAATTTGCCATTGTGGCAGATGTTGCTAATACCCTTGTCTGCCCTCATGCACAGTTCTCACTTTTTTTTCATTTTATTAAGATTTCAGCTTCATTTATTGCTCTTATTTAATTTGTTTCTACAAGGTGCTCTTCAAGTAGAAGTGAAGTCATGTCATAGTCAAGTTTATATTATTTAGCTAAGTGGTTTTAAAGCTTTTTGGTAAAAATACTGCTTTTTTCCAAGAAAAAAAAGGATGTTTTATTTACAGCTTTTTGGAACAGGGTGTGCTGCCGTCTTGTAATTTTCACCACCACGTGTGGCATCCGCCGGGGTTGTTTTGGCTCCATCGGTGCTGTGCTCATTAGTGCAGTAATAGGCAGCATTTCTGTGGCATGCATTTCCAATAGGAAAGGATGGGTGAAACGAAAAGCGCGTAGATATTGTCCGGACTGCGGTTATTGCAAGGACCTTAACTAATTCAGCTTAATCTGAATGATGGCGCTAGTGGCTGCTCTTATCATTTCTCATCCGTGTTTTAGGCTTGTCATTTCAGTTTAAAGCATTAAAGTGTTTTAAGAGCGCATATCAAAAAGAAAGAGATTTCAATGCAGTAATGCCGTGCTGTGACGGGTGTTTCTTTGCAACACACGACAAAAGCGCTCGGCTCAGACTGGTACGCAAGTACCAAACCGAGGCGCTCCTTTCTTAGTCTGCCCTGAGGGCAAATGCAGGCAGCATATTATGTTAATGGCTGTTTTGAGAGTATACATGCAAACATGATTTGTT
>NW_024875658.1:0-149 GCF_018340385.1 Cyprinus carpio
GTAACAAGGGAAGGTCTAAATTTTGTCTTTTTCTTAGCAACAAAACCACAGACACAGTGGCTCGAGTGTTAGCAAACGAAACCATCCCTCACTGTAAAACCCGACAAGTAACTTAACTCAAACCGTTTGAGTAAACAGATATCCTTAAA
>NW_024875658.1:1287-5335 GCF_018340385.1 Cyprinus carpio
TAATTCCACCTTGTAGTCACAAAAATCTTTTGATTGAGCAATGATCTGACCATGCTTACAGTATGTGCTCTCAATCGTTGAATGTTTACAGCAGCAAAACCTGTAACTGGTTCCAGTTTGGCCTGCTGCTGTGCACACATGTCAGGACTGCTGGGGCCAAATCAAGAGTTTATCTTCAGAAAAGATCAATTGAGATGATAACCACTCATTTCCTGAACAAAGTTGCTTTAAGGGCCTCAGAGACCAGTAACAAAAAGTATTTTAATTTATACTATTTTTAATGTAATATAATTTATATTATAACAACATATAATATATTATATTACAATGGCCAGAATGGCGTTTAATCTCATGATGATTCAGCATTGATTTAGAAGAAGAAGAAAGTTGTAGAAGAGAAAAGTGAATGATCGGAATGTAGAAGGGGAATGCGGTAAAGTAGAAAGTTGGAAAAAGCACTTTTTTAGTGCTGGGAAAAGAAGAAAAACAGAAGGTGGTAAGAAGCAAAAACTCCTAGAAGAAAGGAAAATGAAAATTATCAAACTAATGAGAGAAAAGAACTTTATTTATCTTCTATTTTATTGCAAAAATCTTTGATGAGAGAATTAACATGTCCAGGGTACCAACTAAAAGCAGAATGGACCGATAATCCAAGGCCATAAGATGTTTTTAAATTTGATTTCATTAATCTGCAGCGGTAACAAGGAAGGTCTAAATTTTGTATTTTTCTTAGCAACAAAACCACAAACACAGTGCCTCAGTGTTAGCAAGAGCGAAACCATCCCCTCTCTGGGAAGGGCAATGCATATGGAATGTAATCAGAAAGATAATTTTTACTGGACATGGCGTTAAAGTTGTGTGTAATGTTAAAATCGAGCTTGAGATTTATGAATCTTTACAGAGCTTTGAGATGGAAATGGTCAAATGTATGAATAGGATAAGAAAATGGCAATTGCTAAGCTAACAATGCAGCAAATCTGGCAGTTAATACTCTAAGCGCTGGACCTGACCCCAGGTGTAAAACAGTATCATTTAAAGTTAAATTTCCCAACGAATCTGGGTGTCATAATGCCTGCAACACAGCAGACTGTGTAAATTATGTAACAGCAACTTAAGGTGCGACATTGCTTATTTAGACCGTGCTTTTAAAAACATAGTTTCTAGATCGGACCATTAACCACCCACAAGTTTTGTTGTTTTGGTGTTTTGTTTACAAAACATGATAATGACGGACCCACTGTATTTATGTGTCTGTGAAAACATACTAAAACATCAAATTTTTGGTCCGGATGTTAGTTTATGGCAATCTTGGTTTACAACCATCATGAAACAAGCTCGTTTTTGGCTCCTGTGTGGGCACCATGTACAGGGAAAAATAATTTTTACGATCCTGATAACTGAAGCAACTTGTGGAAATAAGGGCTTCAAGACCCTCCCCTATAATGCTGTTTCCCTTTTCAGGGTTTACTGCTGCCATCTCCAAGGGGACAAAATTCCACAAAGGACATCTTCTGGTTCCCACATACACCACTTTTGCACACACAATTAGGGGAGATGGGTTTTGGAGATTACTGTAACACTAAGGTCTGTGAGTGTCATTCACACCTCAGGCACTGTCACAAGTACATTACATGACCGATCCCCAGTGTACCACTGGACTTTAAGTCTACAGCACAAAATTATTGGTAAAAATAGACATCACTGTCTCCTATTACACCATACAATTCACACAACCACTACATAACACACTTTCAGTATTTTTGTTTGCGGCAAGCTACACAATACACTTACCTGGTATTGAGCATACGGACATCCAGGTCTAAATTACTCACATCATTCAAATTTATCACACATTATTCTAACCTACATACTTTATAGGTCAAAATAATCTTTCGTTTTGTGGTATTTTTTTTATAATTTCTCAATTATAGGCAAACATTTTTGCATTTTTTTTTTTTTTTTTAAAATTGGTGTGCCAATTTTTTTATGGTCTTATGAACTTACTATATGTAAACCACTGTGTTAATGTGGTAGTGGAATTGCATGGCTACAGTCCACTTATCAATTTAATTCAATTTCTATTTTACAAAATGTCTAAAAAATGAGGACCTGTTATTCAGTTAATGCAATTGGTCTCTTAGCGACCAGGGAAGAAATATTTTTCATGTCCACTCATTAGCATTGTTGCAAAACTAGGGGCTACTAGTTTTGCAAACATGTCTAATGACCACACAAATACCTAAATGAATGGGATCAGATAATTTCTAATCAGACATGCATTGTTATCGAATGGGGCAAGGCTTCTCTATTTTATGCACAGAGAATGACTCATAATAGTTTAACCACAGGTTTAAATCTCTTTTTCTGTTCATTTTGTTCTCTTTTTTACCTAGATGCAACTTTTAGGTCTGCAATACAGCTTTACTTTATTCACAACAATCCCGGTAGGCAGGGTGGGAGAAAAACACGATGAGAATCAAAATAAATCCAAGTTTAATTAAGAGGCAAGGGTCGGGTATGGGTACGGCTAGTAAATATACTGGATACTTGGAAAAGGGATACTTCCATTAAAACGATTCAGACGGAATACCTAGTGGAAATCAACAAACGGGCTATCAAATTAGACCTATTTACTGAAGATTTGACTCAGAACACATGCAGATATCTTTACCAAGACTTGCTGACATGGTCAGTTGGATTCTGTAGGATAGTTTGTTCCATAGCCTCTATTCTAATACAAGTTCCGATGTAATGAGCAACCTGTGTACGAGTGACTTCCTCATCAGTCAGAAGTTGTTTTACGGGGCTGTGGGGACATTGAATATTGTCAGTGGGAGTCCGTTTGTGATGGAATGGAGTCTGGTATGCGTGTATGTTGGTGAGGGGTGCCCCCTCCTGGTCTTTGGGCAGTTCACAGAGGGATCAGGGAATCAACGGGGTTGCGTTCTCCGTTTGGATCCAGAGCCCCCCCCCCCCACTGCCGAGCGAACGCTCCTGTGCTCGAGGGGGTCAAAAAGTCTCGGTGGTGGAACCAATAGTAACCACATTGAGTTTTTTTTAAAAGGTGAAGATTCACCAGAGCCAGTGTGATTGGCACACCTGAGAACAAGAGGGAGCGGTTTTTGCAGCATATGTCTAAACCCATAGTTAGTTCGCGAGCGCACCGAATTAGTCCCGGAGTGCTTTCTCAAGTGGTTGCAGTAGGTTGTCCTGTGAGGGGGGAGGAAGCGGTTCTCCAGTTCTTGATTGACATCAACTAGACTTGTCAGTTGGGCCCTAGGGGTGGCTGTATTGAATATCACAAAATCATTTAGTGATAACCACGAGTGGGTCATATAGAAGGTCCTGACATTGACAAGGGCTGACATTGAAGGACTCTCAGAGCTTTGAGGAAAAAGAAGATGACCATAATGAGGAGGTGAATTTGGTGATGATGCAGGCTATTGCAGAGAACTCGTAGTGTACAGGCAGATGCACCAAACCTACGCAGCACTATTCAAAAACGTAGGCAAGGAAGCAGACAGAGGATCTCGAAGAAAAGTCACAGTAACAAGAAGGGTCTGGTAGCATCGGTGAGGCGCCAGGCACAAGGTACAGGAAACTAAATATCTCAAACAGGATTCCCCGCTAACAGGAAATGTCTTCAAAAACGGGTTTTTTTTTTTTTTTTGTTTCTATAATACGGCCAGAAAGAAAGAAGAACTGGGACAGACACAGCAAATCTAAGACTTCGCGTTTGGGGTTAGTGATTAGGATCTGCAATGGTGGGCATATGACTTTATACAAGTCCTATGACTGAGCACCAATTGTTGAGCTAGACGTTGATCTAGCTGTCCAAGGAACGGCTGGGTCTGCTTGACCAGGGAAATGTAGTGTAGTCAGTGTGCGGAGTAGTAGATGAATGAGGGGATGAGGTGGGGCTAGGTCTCAGTTATTCAGGGAAGGAGTTGACCCCCCTACTGGTCTGGCGCAGAAGAGGGGGATCAAGGGGTTCCCTCTCCGATGTGGCAAAAATTTAAGTCCAATGAACACACAAATTTACCTAAAA
>NW_024875658.1:5426-6084 GCF_018340385.1 Cyprinus carpio
ATGATTGAAAATAGTTTAACTACAGGTTTTAAATCTCTTTTTCTGTTCTTTTCATTCTCTGATTGACCTAGATGAAACTTTAGGTCTGCATTAATGCTTTGCTATTAAAACAATCACTATAGGCAATTTTATGATGGTAATTATGAAATTGTGTATTTCTAAGTTTAATTATGTGACATGTTTAATTATGAATACCACTGGTAAATATACCGGTTATATTGATTTTGCTACTTCCCTTTTATTCATTCAGACCAAATACCTAGTGGTAATAAACAATTTGGCTATCAAATTAGACCTATTTACTGAATATTTGACTCTGAAAAATGGAGACCTTATTTACCACTCGCACTTTTGACATGATCGTTCCTTTGTGTATTATAACCTCTTTTCTCATCCCACAACATCACCAAAGTCATCAGTGTACAGTTATTGCATGGTCATTCAGAAGTTGTTTAAATGTCTTGCACACATTGGAGCATCATCAGTGAAATTATTTCTGCACCTATGGAGATCTGACAAACCCTGGAATCCCACCTTCTGCCTGAAGGTGACAGAAAGTTTCTCAGCAGGTCAAATAAACATCCTGGGGAGGACAGCACTGGACACAGATGTTTCCCCAGAGTAGAAGGACACTTTTAACTCATGCTTGATCAACTCA
>NW_024875658.1:6161-6313 GCF_018340385.1 Cyprinus carpio
AGCGACACAGGATGCCTACGCTCAAAGGATTGGGCGTTTCACTGATGTGATTTCTGCAGCGCTTTTCTCAACCTGTCTTTATGTTGTTTTTTCAGGTGACCACTCTACTCAACTCTACTCATCAACTAGTGTTGCCTGCTCTGCAAAAACTT
>NW_024875658.1:7356-16305 GCF_018340385.1 Cyprinus carpio
GCTCTGCATTTTAGACCATGTGTCTTAAATTAGGATAACTGTTACATGTGTGACTATGTTAAATTTGNGATCACTTGGCCGTTCCCAATATGGCTACAGTGTCTTTGTGCAGGAGCAAAGTTGTAACACAAGTACAATGTGATTTACACTTACACTATCCTTTCTAAATTGGCTTCTAATTATTTTCATTATGTAATTGGCATGATACAATTTTACCTGACTGATAATAAATTGTTATATTTGATTTATTCTGCATTATTCTTAAATTATTATTACTAGTAGATTAAAGCGAAGGTATTACCTCAAATCTGTGTTCAGGATTGTTCATACGAATAAATTAAGTAAAGTTCTGTTACAAATGTTCAAAATGTCAAATATCTTCTTATATCTTCTCTAGGTTGTTTCCAGTCACTTCCTCCGTCCCTAACGGCTGGTCAATCGTTGCATTAATTGGAGGCCTCTTCTCAGGCAAGCCTTTGATAACCTGATTCCATAGAGGCCTAACTGTTTATGGGCATAAAAATTAAAATAATAGATAACAAGGCCCAGAAAGATACATAATATATTACACAATGATAGTCATTCTATTTACAGCTGGGCCAGACGTCACGATACAAGGCTTGCACTGAATAGGGCCATTATGTCTCTGTGGTTAATTATGTTAGCTTGCTGCATGTCGACAGTGTAACGAGCGCTATTGGAAGGCGTTTTTTAGCTAGCGATCATATCATCTATCTATCTATCTATCCTAATCATATCTTATCTATCTATCTATCTATCTATCGACTATCATGTTTAGCAAAAGCTTTTTTTGGGGGGGGGGGGGGGGGGGGGGGTTACAGGGGTAAAAATGAGATTTTAGTTTTGATTATGGCAAGGTTTCAGTAACTCTGAGGTACTGGCGCTTCTTGTTTTGTCAAGGAAAACAAACATGAGAAGTAAAGATGAGAAGAAACAGGCATCGGAGGCCAGGCCACTTTGTGTTGTTGGCAGGGGTGTGAGACCCGGTGTGAAAGGGGCGCAAGGGGGCTTGATTTTCAAGTATACTGAATATAAACCTGTGTGGGGCTGGCTGAATTTTACTATTAAAGTAGTGCTGCTTTTTAACCCCCAGAAACCAATGACTTGTTGTTTAAGTGGTTCTACAGAGCGTGAAGCTGTTTAAGTGGAATAATATCCTCTAGGGAGACCGATGAGGGAATATGAGAGTGAGATATGGCTCATATATATAATAGTACTTATCAATAGGGGAATATAATATAATATAATATAATATAATATAATATCATATAATATAGTTTTTTATCTAGTCTACTTTCTTTTTTCATTTTAATTTATTGTTAATATTTAGATAAAGCGACCCAATAATGAAAATAGTATCATAAAAGTCATAATGCAAAAACCATGATCTAGTGTGTAAATTTTAAAGTGAGGCCAGTTAGAGTATTATAACATGTGTTATTTTGATAGCTTACAGGAGATATATGAGATTACACTTCCAGTAACATCACTCCACGGGATGTTCGTGCTGGTTCTGGAGCCACATCTCGTCTACCGGTTGTCTCTGAAAGAGGTGGACTGGTGTGTGTGTCGGTGTCGGGGGAGGGGACCAACCGGCGACGGACGAACAGCAAACCACTGGATGCTGAGGAAAATAAAATGGGTTGTGTCGCTCCCTACTGAGTCAAGCGTGCCTATAGATACATAGAAAACTATTGTGCACATATATATATATATAATATTATAAAGCCAGTCAAAAGCTTCTTTGTATGTTTTATGTTTTCTAGTCTGCAGAGGGCTTTGTATTATTCAGTTTCTGCGTAAGATTGGTATTACATTTAAACAATAATATCATAAATGCCTTAAATGACACATATTATAGGAAATAAGATTCTGGTCACAATAACCGTTGACTAAGGATCTTTATTTATCGCATATTCAAGGATGTGCTAAAAGCGTCCGAATCAGTATAGCTATTCGGATGTCAATGACCTCCTCCGATCTTTCCGTGGAAGAAATCATACAGCGTCAGAGTGTCAGATGTTTTGTTGTATCTCACCTCTCTCTCTAGCCGCTGGGCATTGTGTTTGGTCTCTGAGTTCGCCTCGCATCTCTTACGAAACCGTGTCTTTACATTCCAGTGAACTTCCTGTCGGTTGGGATGTGCGAGTCTGGTTGCTAAAGCTATTGCTAACGATGTGACTAGCAGAAAACAAAAGCTTTACAAATATTCTTACTGGGTGGATCGTGACTGCGCTTTTATGATATTTGATATATGCAATAGGCTTCCCTCAAAGCTGCATTAAATGGTGATGTGAAAGTCCTGGGCAGTACACACATGAGTTGAAACTGTCATCCTAGCATTTGATTTATGGTGTTCAATGCCGGCCGACTGTTGCGTGAACCTTACAGATGCTATTGGGCTCTTGTCTTGGGAACTCTGCACTTTGATTATGAACAAAAATCTACATTAATAAATAAAACCATTGCACTTTCATGTCCCGTTCCTTATTCTGTTACTATTCATCTGATAAATCTCATAAGACTAGATTTAATACCAATACGGCTCTCAGTCTATTAAAGCATTGAATATGTCTAATCTCATGTTTTCTAATTACAGAATTGATGCGTGCAAATCATTTTTAAAGAAACAAAAGAAAATAATATTGTGTACGCTCATGAATTTATGCATGTCCCTATTTTAATGCATCCCTTCTGTTAACAGCCTCCAGTACCAGACAACTTCGAAGTGAGATATTACCCACAAGAGAATGCAGCTAACATCGAGTTGATTAAGCCTGTGAACTACAACGATGTTCAACGGTACATCTTCATCGTGGAAGCTAAAGTAAATACAAACTCTCTGACATCCTTCTAGTCCAACATCAATCATTAAACATCAAAATACTGCTCTAGCCTATAAAGTATAGCTCACCCAAAACTAAAAACTCTGTCATCATCTACTTACTCATGGGACACAAAAAGAGATGTTTAGCAGAATGTCCAAGCTGCTTTTTTTCCATAGAGGAACAGCCATCGTGATGGCAGGTTTTTGGACTGGAAACTATAATTTTCAATGTCATGAAAAAGTAAAAATTAAAGTAAAGTCAGTGGTTGGATAAAGTTTAATCCAATGCACCGAGCTGAGAAACTCATTTCACTGGGTTACAATAAATCACAATTGGGAAGGTGCTCTACTAATCCAATAGACTGATTACTTTTGAACATTAAGTGAGTTTATTTTCTTGCAGGATATAGGAGGACTCAGTGACACAACAACAGTTACACTAACGATTGAAGATTTTGACAACCTAAACCCTTATTTTGATCACTGTCTCTACAAGGCATCCATTGAGGAAAATCAGGTAAATTAACTCAGAGGACAAGATCGATGCTTTAAATGCATGTCTGAGCACATAAATAAAACCCTCTTTTCTGTCCATGCACAGGTAGGACTCTTCTCGGACATCACTCCCGAGCCCATAAAAGCTCAAGATGGTGACACGGGCATCAACGAGCCTGTAGTTTACAGCATAACATCAGGTATCTGTAGCGGAAGATTTACAACACACTTACGTCCTAATCTAAACAATAAAATAATAATGAAATGTACTCATGATCTGAATTACCTTTCTGATAATAACAAAGCATATATTGATATTTTTGTTTCAGTCATTCCAAATGAATATCAGAACAGCTTTGATATCGACCGAAACAGTGGGGTCATCTCTGTGACGACGGCACTAGACAGAGAGCAAACAGGGCAGATTGCTGTTTTCATACAGGTATGAGAAGTTTCTTATGAATCTGAAGAGATTTCAGTACTGTGTTTGTATATATTTTCTAAACAGCGTTTCCTTGTAAAAACAGGCAGCTCAGCAGGATGACGCCAGTAAGACGGCTGATGCTGTTGTACTCGTCACCATTGTGGATGTGATTGACAACCTGCCGAAATTTGACCAGGGGGTCCATTCTTCACACCTTGCTTAATACATGCGAGATGATCTTACAGATGTCAGATCTTTTAATCATGATAACTGATTTCTGGCTGATTTGTTTCTTCAAGCAAGTTAGCAGATTTGATTAAAATGTCTGGATTAAGTTGTCTGAGATTACTTTGTGTTGTCGTGTTCATTGGAAAGGGCAGATATATCGATACTCGAAACCAGAATCAGCAATGCAGTGACCACAGCTACTAGATAAATAAAATGTCATTTTTTAAATGATTCCCAGTTATTTTTCATCATTTTTATTATTTATATAGCCTCAGCTTTTGTCAGTGTCAAAAGTTTTGTAATTAGCAGTTCATTTAAGCAGATTTGCTATACATTAAAACATTAATTAAAGTTTCTAAATCCCCTAAGACATAACAGACTGTGTTTAAATTAATTGTGTATCATTAAAAGTATTTTGAGATTTGAGAAGTGAGTCTGCATCTCCTGCGATTTCTCTTTTCTTCAGTAATTCTGTTTGTTAACAGCAGCTGTTCATCACTAATGCTCAGTCAGCACTTAATTCATCACTTAATTACTTAATTGCAAAGTTTCAAAACTTACATGGTTTAAGCCAAGGCAATCTGTTTACTCAAACGATTTGAGTTACGTGTCAGGTGAAATCAACTAAACTAAAGAATACATCTCTCAAGATCTGATCAAACAACTCCTAACAGCTGTTTGTGGAGTTGTTTAATCACCCTCTGTTTTCTGATTTCAGTTGATTTCATCTGAGGCTGTGGCTGATTATCAGTTGTAGGTACATTTTTCTCTTTTCTTCAGTGATTTGTTCGTTAACAGCAGCTGTTCATCAGTGTCTGAATTCACTCATTAGTTGTCATTCTCTCTGTCAGGTGGACTGTATTAGTAAACTCATGTAGGGAATAGGGAATAGTGAATGAGGGTGTAGGGCAGGGTTCCTCAAATCTTGCCCTGGAGATCCAATACGCTACAGAGTTTAGTTCCAACCCTGATCAAAGTCACCTGCCTGTGACTTTCTAATGATCCCAAAGACATTGATTAGCATGCTCAGGTGTGTTTGATTAGGGTTAGAGCTAAACTCTGCAGGAAAGTGGATCTCGTGGTCCAGATTTGACGATCCCTGGTGTAGGGTGTGATTTGAAACAGTCTCTGAGTGTCAAATCTGAACACTGTTAATTCAGGGCACTGGAGAAGGCTACTTTCTTGAAAACAATAAATTTTTCCCAAAATATTTTTTTTTTTTTTATTGTTATAATGAAAAAACATGTTACTGTCAGAATATGGCTGCTTTTTACAACAATTTTTTACAGTGTATATGAAGGGAACACAAATAAAGAACTTAATGCAAAACCATAGAGATTAGATACACAAGGATCCAGCAATGTGTTGTTAATCATAACTGAAGTTAGCTATTTGTCAGCCAACAATATTGGCAAAGGGTGGCATATAAACAAATACATATACTGTAATACAATAACACAAATAAAAATGTTCCCAAACACCCTTGGTAAATAAAAAGATATTAAACATGCACAGTAATTCAACATCAGGGTTACAGAGTGAAACTCTCACTGAGACGCACCAGCTATTATTTACACACAGTCTAAATGAAATTATTTAATGAGGAACATTAAACACTAAACTATATATATACTGTATTAAAGCATTGTGAAAGGTTGTTGTTTAAGCTGGAGATGTGGACAACATGCTTTCATTTTTTATTTTTGCATTAAGCAGGTCATTTATCCAAGTAACTTACAGTCCATGCAGGGAATTCTATTTTGCCTGTATTTGTTACTATGTAATCAAACCAGCAATGTGTCTTTACCAGCTGAGCTACAGGACTTTCATTGTGTGTTGGCAACATCACGTACACTTTGAACTTTTATGCTAACATTATGATGCAGTATAAAATTCAGACCATTAAGTACTTACCAATAAAGGCGTTCGCTTCCTTTTTACTGTTTTTATCTTTTGTACAGTGCTTTCAATACCAGAAACAAAAGCACTGTAAAATATAAATATTAGTATTCTATGAAACTAGCTATAAATATCATAACAGTTATTTAATTTACACTGACAGCATATGCGATGCCATTATGTCTCTTTCTGGTTTGATCTTGTCATTAATTTCTTTCGCTTTTGTCTGATTGTATGATCTGAATAAAGGACAATGTAAATCTGCTTCACTCTAATTAGCATACAACACCAGCCACGCAGCTGTTTATTATACAATACCTGTGGAATAAGTAAAGAACATACCGCAGTTTCAGTTGTGTCCGTCCTGAGCAAAATTTTATGGAAATTTTAGAAATGTAATCAAATTAAGTAGCAATTCTATGAACAGACACAGTGCAATTCACTCTAAAGTGCTCACGTTAAAAACACTTTCCACACCATAATCATGAACTGGCCGTTCATAAATATGATAAATTGTGCTCAAACTAAATGCTGAGAAATGTGAAGAAAACAGAGTTGTATGATATGTTATTTAACAATGTGTTTTCAATAATTCTTATCTTTTGAGTTGATAGAAGTAGTCAATATAATACCCTATCCAGTAGGTTTGAACCCACTAACTGTTTTTGAATTAACACGGTTTATTTAGTTGTCCGAAAGTTTAATCTTATTTTGAAGAAAATCAGACAGTCATCTTGTGAATTCTGCATCGTGAAGCATGGTCCAGGTTCACATATTAAACTACAGTTAAAGACCAGCGGGAAGGACAAAGCATAGATAACAAGTCCAAACCAACTTCAAGATTGTCATCTATAGTGTTCACACTTAAGAATACATTTGAACAACGTCATAAAACTCTCACATATGTGATCTCTAAATGGGTGGTTCTTTAAATCTAAGTCAGTGTTTTTTTCTTATTTTTCTTTTTCTTCTTCTTTTCTTTTCTTTTCTCTCTCTCACTTTCGTCCTCACTATTCTCCCCAGAATCTGTCATCCTAATCCCCATTCCCTCTAATTTCCTAGCTTTCTTCTGCCCAAACGAACAGCTGACATTCCCAGCCGCAAACAGACGAATCCATCCTTCTGTATGGGAGTCCATGCAGGTGATCAAGTTGTTTGGCAGCTGTCCTCCAGTCTTTGCTCTTATACTCTGTACTGTTAACGCAGCTACAATCGCTTGATATAAAACCCGATACAGTCACACCAGCATCTGCTGCTACAAGCTCCGGCAGCCACACCCGGTCAACCCCGGGAGACCGTCACCGCTTTCAGCCGCACACATTGCCATCCTCCCGCGAGCCCACTAATGTGATCACAGCCCACACCCTGCCATCTGAATCATGCCAACGCACCTTGAAGCCCCCTTAAAAACCAGGCGAGAAGGCCGGTTCCCCCCAGTTGCACCGTAACGGTGCAAACAGCTGATCTCCCCTTATAAATTTAAAAAAAGTGATACTTTCTTGACTAAATATGCTAAAATAATATAAAATAGACCTTTTCTACTGTAGAAGCACTGAGCCTGGCACTTGAAGCTCCAGACGTCTCAATTATACTTGTTTGGAGACACGGATCTGCCATTCCCTGTTTGCTCTTCCAACAGTCCGTTTCTGACTTTGAAGCGTTTACTCGTGTACTCTCTTTTTCACAACCACCGTTCTCGTTTCGCTGATACTTGTCGTTTACTTCAGCTAACCCCAGTCCTAAAACAAACAATGCCCGATCCTACAGTATATGTGCAGAAATGTGCAGACACTGTTTTTCTGTCTTTTGACAGGATGTTTCATATGCACACTGACAGCTCTGCAATACAGGACCCTCTTTCTTTGCTTAGCCTGGCAGAGTGCTGAAACTTGAAACTATTAAATACACTCACTCTGGCCTGCATACACTTCTCAGAAAAACAGGTACAAAAGCTGATCACTGCAGGTGGTACCTTTTTCAAAAGGCACACGTGATCTTGTCCCTTTTTAGGTACTAGATATGGACACCTTTAGGGACTAATTTGTACCCTTCCATGTACCATTAATGGACTTTTTAGGTACAACACGCTGTGCTTTTTGAAAAGGCACCGTCCTCGTGATAGCCTTTCTGTGACCGTTTTTTATTTCTGAGTCTGGAGTTGTGATAGGGTCCTATATTTAGATGTGAGATGTGCTAGACATTGTGCTCACCTTATTACAACTGCAATTAAAAAAAACTAAGTGCTTGAGCATCTCATTTAAACATGTCTGCACTTTCTATGAACACAAACACTGTGTATTATGGTGTGTATAATTTGCGTCCAGTACTGGTTCTGCTGGGTTCACCCTGGCATTAGCTGCTCAAATCCGACTCATGGGCTCAGATCACACGAGGCGAAGTAGTTCATTTTGTATACCTTTTCCCTGGTCTTTTCTCATTAAATACCTGTGGTGACGTAACCATAAATGCATCTGGGTAATCATAAGAAATGTGAATATCAGCCAAATGTTTTCAAAGAGTTTGAGTCTAAAGAGGTCCAAATGCATTTATAAAAAAAAAAAATTCACCCCCCCCACCCCCACACCCACACCCACAGTTGTCATGAAGGGCAAAATTAGCTATATAGACCCAAATCATTTTTTGTACCCTTTTTATTTCTATCGGCCAGTGATGATTCTGAAAGGACATAACTGTAATCTTTTGCTATAGTAACGAAGCAATTTCATGCACATCTTGGTCTTATTTCAGTGCAGTTGTTAAGATGGTGATTTCAGCAAACAGTTTCATACATTTTAACAGCTTTAAGTTTAACTGTTATTTATCATTCAGTGGCTATTTAGAGATCAGTGAGGCACACGCATTTTTAGTACCGTGGCCAAGAAGGGCAAAACAGATTACAATTATGAAAACAAAATAACAAATTACAATCTCAAATGCAAATCTAAAAAAACAAAATAACCATTCAGAAAACACAACAAAAATTCAGAAAAAAATTATAACAAATCAGAAAACACAATGACAAATTCGAAAACAAAATAACAAGTCATAAAACACA
>NW_024875659.1:0-195 GCF_018340385.1 Cyprinus carpio
CGACGTGAGGAATAAATGTAAGGAAAGAAGCATAAGATGCGGCCTCAAATTCCCAGCAGAACTTATTGTGACAGTAGGAGAGGAAACTAAAACCTTTGAAGAGCCTTCCAATGCGGAAAAGTTTCTGATGGTCACAGTTCCAAATTGGAAACATGCAAAAGGAGATCACGGTGGAACTAGTCATGCGTCTGTATA
>NW_024875659.1:816-881 GCF_018340385.1 Cyprinus carpio
GCATTAAAGAATTTCCCAACAACAAGGCCCCCGGCCCTGATGGATTCAGCATAGAATTTTACAAA
>NW_024875659.1:1195-2676 GCF_018340385.1 Cyprinus carpio
CATGCACAGATATATGATGTGGGCCCTAAACAAATTTGGTTTTGGCCATGTTTTTAGAGATTGGATAAAAACAATATATTGCTGTCCAAAAGCCTCAGCAGTGACTAATCATAATATCTCGGCTCCTTTTTCATCTATAGAGGACGAGCGGATGTCCACTGTCCCCATTTCTCTTGCAGCCAGGATAGAGCCATTGGCTGCATGCCATCCTGGCAACAGGCAGATATCCAATCGATACATGTTAGGGTGGTTTCCCACAAATATATTTCACTTCAATGCAGACGATATACTGTTGCTTTCATAAAGAATCCCTGTAAGTCTGTTCTCCACATCTCCTCACTTTCAATTCACTACAAGATCTCGGGAATATATCAGGTTTTACTGTTAATTGGGAAAAAAGTGAAAATGGGATGACTATTACGCCCAAAGCCTGTAAACAGTATGTAAGATCCACCCCATTCAAGATAGCAGAAAACTCATTTACTTATCTAGGTGTCATAATAACTAAAAATCCAAGAGATTTACTTAGGAGTCAATTGGCAAAAAGAGAATCAGCCACTAAAAATAATATAGATTTCTGGAAAAACTTTACAATTTCAATGGTAGGTAAAATTAATGTGGTAAAGATGGTGAAGTCTACCAAGATACTCTGCACCTTCAATCTATCCCTTCATGTATACCACAATCCTATTTTAAACAGCTAGACAAGATAATTATTCAGCTTTTTATGGAATTATAAAGTGGCAAGAATTAAAAACAACACTTATTAAAATCTAAAGAAAAGGGGGGATTTCCCTGAAGTATCACCGGTATGTAACAAATGCAAGGTTGCAGAAGGCACACTTCTACATTCACTATGTGACATGTTGCAACCTTCACAAGTAATTGGACTGATATTTTCGACCTACTTTCAAAAGTGTATGAAAAAAAGAGATAGCTCCAGATCCGATGATTGCCATTTTTGGGGTGATTTCAGTACCTTCTTTCAGTAAATTTGAAAAACAGGTATTTTTTATTTATGGTTCTTGCAAAAAAGAAGATTCTTCAGAGGTGGAAACTGATATTGTTCCAACATCTGATGTGCTGCAAAGTGAGCTAGTAAATACTTATTGATATTGGTGAAGCTACATTTATCAATAACGACAAGTAAAAAAAAAATTAGGAAATATGGAAGCCTGTATTAGAATATTTTGGAATGTGATAAATATATACTGGGTCTTAAGTACTTGGCTGTATAATTGTAACTCTTAATTTACTTCATCGGATGTTACCACTGTGATCTGTCTTGGAACTCTAATCTATGTATCAGGAATACTTATCTGTAACTAGAGTTGCTTCACTTTTATGTATTTAGTATACCGTGCTAATGTTTCCATTTTGGACCTCTGTTCAGTTAAAACAAAGTAATAAAAAAAAAGATTAATATGAATCTAATAAATCTCCGAAGAAAACCACCAGACCATCATTAAACACCTCAAAAT
>NW_024875660.1:0-231 GCF_018340385.1 Cyprinus carpio
CGCAAACGAATTCAAGAAAAAACACGCAAAAATAGTTATGAGGCTATATCCCCGCAACGGTTTCGCGTATTGAGACCAAACTTGGTGTATGTTATAACAAGCATAGCCTGAGGCTACCTGCAGTGTTTCGGTGCAGTGCCCACTAGTGGTCAGCAGATACGAAAAATTCATATTTTTGCCCAGAACTTCTGAATGGTTTGGCCAAAAATCACAAAACTGGTCTCTTTAGAT
>NW_024875661.1:0-602 GCF_018340385.1 Cyprinus carpio
GTGTCTCGCTATATTCTTTCGGTCCTGCCGAGAACATCGAGCACTAATTATTCCAAATTGGCCATACTCTCCTGTTAGCATATTTTTGATTAAAAGTGCTGAAACTCCATTTCTTCAACTCCTCCCTGAGCTTCTGTTAGGTCCGAGTTTCACCAAATTTTGTTCTGACTATCTTCTGACGAAGCTGATAAAAAGTTATGGATTTTGTGTTAATATACTTAAACGGCTTTCTGCTTACGTGTAGCATCGTGAATTTATTCCTAAGATGTCAAATACATCTGAGGCTGTATCTCGTAAAGCTTTGATTATATTTGCACTAAACTTTCTTATGTGCTTATTGTCACCTCTGAATTAACTCTCGACCACGCCACATCAATTTGGTAACAGCACCACCTATTGGTCCAGAGTAATACAGCATTCATTAACCATTAATACCATAGTTATAAAAATGCTAATAACTTTTTATTGCATTAGCTCCATTGCAATGAAAACTGAGGATATAAAATATTCACTTGGCTTATGCCGACAAGATAGATATCAAAAATATGCTGAGTATGCTGAACTTCCTGTCCGCCATTTTGATTTATGTTGAAAACCTACTT
>NW_024875661.1:875-974 GCF_018340385.1 Cyprinus carpio
ATTGTGCTTATGATTTTTCCACCATTTCAATTACACTCATCCTAAAATTGCTGTAATTGCTCATTGTTGCATTTGGTGTGATGCTCCATGCCATGCTTA
>NW_024875661.1:1301-1380 GCF_018340385.1 Cyprinus carpio
AGTTATTTTTAATTTCATGAGCAAATTTTGCATAATTTTTGTCATTTGCATGCCTTGTATTTTAACGAACTCCTCCTAG
>NW_024875662.1:0-195 GCF_018340385.1 Cyprinus carpio
AGTCAATCTGCCTCCTTTTGTGTTTCACAGAAGTCGTGCAGTGTGGGTAAATTATGACAAAAGTACGGGTGTTGACACTATACTGTACATCAATTTACATTATAATTTTTTTCTTTTTAATCCAGGAAGATTGCATCTCTAACCAGCTGGATTTAGGCATTCGGTTTCTCGATTTAAGAATAGCTCATAAGATAA
>NW_024875662.1:405-5239 GCF_018340385.1 Cyprinus carpio
GTTCAGTTACGTATTGCTACGTAAGTAGTTTTCATTCAAGTAATTTTCTTTTAAATGCAACTAGGTCTGAAATTGCATACTGTCTAGGAGGTACGGTGTTTGGTTTAAAAGTATGTCATGACCGTTAAAAAGTTTGTTAGATATAGTGTGCAATTGAATATGGGTCATATGAATGAAATTCAGTCATACACGGATGCAGCATATGTCTCAGTAATCTCTCTATTATTTTTGTTATTTCAGATCATACCCTCGCTACGGCAGTGCACAAACACAATTATCAGGTTATTCTGTCATGATGGCTTCGGCTGCTTCTGGATATGAGGAGCTCTGGCCACAGTGTGAATATTGGTGGGCGAACACATCAGATCCAAGCCATGTCATATCCTACCTGGAGGAGCGGAAAGCGGAAGGAAGACCAGGTCGGTAATAATTAGAAAACAAAGTTTGATGACAAACTTTGATGTTGGCTTGACAATGCCTTGTCTAAAAGTTTGAAACAACTTTAAAAAGCTTGACGTTTGACGATTTTTCTCAGAGAAGTCAGAGAAAACAATAAAATGTTACAAAATATTTTTGCATGTTTTAGTATATTACAGGGTTGTCCAGACTAGGGTTGTGCCAATAGACCAGGGTTCTCAACTCTGGCCGTTGAGGTCCACTTTTCTGCAGAGTTTAGCTCTGAACATGTATGAGTCATCAGGTTACTAGAAGTTACTGAGATGAGTTTGATTAGGTTGGGCCAAACTCTGCAGAGCATGAACCTCTTAAGTTGTGAACTCTGATTCTTTATTTTGCTATCATGACTTAACTCATTACTATGCTGTGTTTAGCATGTTTCTATCATGATTTAACATGTTAGAATGTTTCTTACATGATTTAGAAACATATTGCTAGCAACAAGCTGGCAATTTACCACATTGCTATCATGTTTCTATATATACATTTATAGCATGTTTCGAGCATGATTACCATATTGCATGCTTCATCATATTTCTAGCATGATTGAACATGTTGCTAGTATGATTCAGATAATGGTGCTTTGTCCACAATCCTGGCATTTTTTCATAGTTTTGATTATCCGTTTGGTATGAAAATTCTGAATCTGATCAGTTAGAAAAGATATAGCATACCATGTCACAACAGTCTGAAAGGTCTTTTTCAGTTTGATGGTTGTAGCTTAAAATGAGTTTAGAAATTTAGAAATTTTGTCTCAGATGATGAAGAAGAAGCCATTAGGAAAGAAAGGAAATATCTTTTAGGGAAACCAACCTTTTATTAATGATTCCCCCCTGAACATGTTTCCAGGTCAGTTTTTTTGCTGCTGGTCTGAGACCTAACTGGGGATGCCAAAGTATATTCTTTCTCATCCGTGCCAGTCATTACAAAGCACTGACCTTGAGCTCCTATGGTCTGCTCTGAACTGGGTCAAACAGCAGTGCAGGCCAGGTAAGTATGTCTTAACATCATCTGTACAGATTTTGTGTGGGGGCCTTCAGCAATGAATTCACCCAGCTGGTTGTGGACTCAATCAAACACTGTTAAAAAGAGACTTGACCCATTAATCTATATAAATGACTTTACATACAAATGTAGCATCTTTTTCACAGTTTATCTCGCACATTCTTGTTGTTTTTAGTGGAAGCCTTATTGTTTTTAATTTTAATTTTTCTATTCTTTTATGATGGTCCCTAAGCTGTGACTGGGAAAAAAAAAAAATTATTGTGCACGTTGCCATCTACAGGCAATCCATATTTAGGTTCTGTTTGATACATATAACAAAAATAATATTACTTGTACTCTCTCATAGTTACATCAAACTTTGAAATGTCATAAAGCTAAATTTCTTCCTGATTTTGCGCTGATATTTAATATCAAAGGAAAGGACAGATTCATATAATCAAAGACTAAGTGGCTCAACATAGCATTACCTGTCCAATGAGTCACACTTACTATTAGTAACATTCCTAATGTCCTGTCATGACTTCATCTATTGCGTTGACACCTTCTTTCAGTCTATGAAGGTTACATGGTCTGTGGGGTCTAATTTTGTGACTTCCTTTGAACGCATCTCCCCCTAAAGTCCTTAACATTTATAGTATCTGTAAATGATAATCCAGTTTACTGATGCCTTTTCTGTCAGTTTGTGTGTAGGTTGTATGAATAAACATGTTTTTGAGTTTTACTTTTATGCCTGTTTTTTTTTTTTTTTTTTTCTGACTTTTTAAAATCTGACAATAACCACTGAGTATTTGGAAAGTTTTAAGAAAGTCTCACTAACTGAAGACATAAAAAAGAAATATGTTTCTATGGCAAACAATTTTTATACTAGAGTTACCAACTAGGATCTTGTTTTGCTGATTTTTTGTTCATGAATGCATTATATTGAAATGTGCACTACATGAAGTATCCCAAGTATTTAGGAATATTCTGAACAGATCTGGAGCAGGATTCTTCCGAGAGCTTTGAGAACTCCTCCCTCCCTCTTCCAAGTCCCCACCTCTCTCCTAAACAGATTATTGAGGAGTTAAAGGAGCTTATATCGGTCCCCTGTGTCAACTCCAGAAGGCTTAGCAGTTCCAGAGGAAACAGATGGGATAAGAAAACCAGGGGGATTCTACTCACTGAAGCTTAATCAGCAATCCAAGTGTCCGTCCAGAACTCAGGGCCCAAAGCCTCCTCAAGCCGCTACTCCTCACAGTTTCTCTCTTCAGAGGTATTCGTCTGAGACTTCTGAGACAGCTACATCTGTTTAACATGGAGAACGAGGAAGAGGAAGATGAAATCTTTACCACATTTCAGGGAGGATATGAAGGGCAGGAAGATGTGGAGGAGCAGGAAGAAAACAAGCAAGAGGAAGAAGATCCAGAGGCTGAGAGGAAGAGCAGTTGGGATGTCCCACCCCAAGTCACCGCCGGCCAGTCGCAGAGCTTTTACCTCCATGTCCCAAAGTTAGTAACCAATATAAGTTTGTGTGTGTGTAGCTTGTACACTTTTTTTGGTATACAGTGTTTTAAATGAGAGCAGAAATGCACCAGTCATTATGGTGCCATGCTCATGATTTCTCTTCCAATGAGCACTTGATTCAGTTAACACTTTTTAAATAGCATCTCAAAGCACACTTGCTTAATAGGGCATTTTCTAAAGCAATCTTAATTCATCTTGCCTCCTTAGTTCATTTTGCATTTTTTATTTTTATAAAATTGTTATTTTTTATTTCTACCTGTAGATTCTATCTCCTATATATATGTCTCATCCCTTATGGAACAAAAAATATTTTTGAAAAAAAATGTTGGGAACAAAAACATTGGTGCCCATTATTTAAATTTGAATGGCATTTCTTCAAAAATATAATCTTTATTTTCTTTAATGTTTTATATTTTGAAATTTCAATTAAACTTTTTTTTTTTACCAATGCTTTTATGCTGTTCATTTATAATGAAAACTGTATGTGCCTCTTCCTTATTTTTCGCATTTGGTTTTTTCAGGCTCAGCTGAATGCGATGCATCTAAGCCGTCTGCATGCTGCGACCACAAGCCCTAGCCCGGCGTACCTGAGCCACTGGCTTCAGAGCGGTGAGGCGAGGCCGTGCTCTCGCTCCAGCCATGTTGCCAATAGTGAGGAGGGAACACACACCAAGAGCAGCTTGTGTGAAAGACACCCGCATGCCATCCAAACCATCCCTGAGGTGCTTGAGCCTCTGGAGAGAAAAGCTCGGTTTAGGAGCCACAATGTCATGTCTCTGGTTGGTGTGATATGATTTTGCTTTTTTTAATTGGTAAAAATGTGTATGATTAACGATAGGTTATGCAATCTCAAGAGCATTTAGATGAATATAAGATCATTTTAATGTTATGATACAATGCTTTGGCAAGGCTAGAGAAATCTGAGTCTATATCAGTGAAAGTACAAGATATGTTATATCCTGAAGCTAAAAACTAAATGAACAAAGCTAAAAACCAGCAGCAAACAACCTGTTGATAATCATGAAACTAATTTTCAACAGGTTTTTACCCGACCGTTTTTTTTTTTTTTTTTTTACTTTCGATCAAGTATGTTTGAATATTTTGATTAGGTCGGGGTGTCCAAACTCGGTCCTGGGGCTCGTTCTTCGTATGTTGCTAACTCCGTTAGCTTGATTTGATTGTTGATGATTTGGCATGATGTTGGATTGGTTGGTTCTTCGAAGATCATCCTGGAGTTGCTGTCATAGCAACAGGTCCATAAACTCCCAAGCAGGTTTATTTAATGTAAACAGGATAAGATTGCATATTTTTAAGCAGAATTTAATCTGTCCGCTACTTAATTACAATCCAGGGACAATAATTTAAAATAATAATCATTTAAAAATTAATTTAAAGATTTTCGTCAGGTGTCTTTTTTAGTTATTTGATGTCATTACGTTGCTGTCTTGCCGCCAGCCAATCGCTGCATGGCTGATCGTAGTTTTGCGTATTGATAAATAACCCCTTTTAAACTTAAGCAATGTTAACCTTGTTTTACTCATAAATTGACTCATAAATCACTATATTAAAAACCCATGGGAAATTCCAGAGGGAAATCAAAAAATCTCCGCACTGTTGCGTCATAATTGCCCATCAAACTCATGTTTATGAGAGAAACTTTCTATTTAAATGTACATAAACAAAGTTCATATGTGAAAATTCAGCTTTGCCATCGTAGCAATACATTACATTTTAAAATGTACTAAAATAGAAAACAGTCATTTTAAATAGTAATAATATTTTACCATATTTTTATCAAATAATGAAGACAAGATTAAAAGAAGAACTTAAATTCATAAATTAAAAAATACTATGGAGGTCACATTTGTGT
>NW_024875663.1:0-10529 GCF_018340385.1 Cyprinus carpio
TCTGAGGGTGGACAGGAGAATCTGGTGATTAACGGTGTCAAAAGCGCAGACAAGTCCAGCAAGGGACTGATGGTATTTGTGAAGACTGCTCTGCCAGTCGACAGGCTTCAGTAAACCGAGATCGAGTGCAGTATCAGTTGATTGGACACTTTTGAAGCCAGATGGTTTGCTGTCCAGGAGGTGGTTCTGTACAAGAAACATAGAGAGCCTGTTTGAACACAACTTGTTGCGAGTGTCTTTGCAAGTGAATGGAAGAAGGGATATAACCGTTCTGTAGTTTTCTAGAAGGCTGGATTTAGAGATGGTTTCTTCAGCAGTGGGCTTTACCCGGCCCTGCTTAAATGCTGATGGAAATGTTCCAGAGATGAAGAGACGAGAGGACGTTGATAAATGTGAGTACGAGTGAAGGTATGACTGAAGAAGAAATCGCTTGAAAGGAGGTGCGTGCGGGATCGGATCCAGTTGGCAAGTAGTAGGATGACTGGACAGGATAATTTTGGCACACGTCCGTCTAGGAGAGTGGAGAGAAGGAGGAGAACGATGTGAGAATTGTCGTTGTGAATATCCCAGTCTGCGGTGTGGAGAAATGGTCATGATGTTAATTGTCTTATTTGTAAAGAAAAAACGGGCAAAGTCTTCAGCTGAAGAGTCGATGGAGAGGAGGTGGAGGCGGTTGGAGGCGATTAAGAAGAGAGAGAAAGTTTTGAGGTGTCTGAGCGTCACAACAGTTGTTAATCTTATGCGTTGTAATATGAGGAGTTTAGCAGTGAAGAAATTTGCAGAGAAAGGAAGGAGAGGAGAGGACTGATGACCAACTGAGGTCGGTAGAGAGTTTCTTGATTTAAAGCCATTTCCTCTCTGCAGCCCTGAGTTTAGAGCGATGTTCCGAGTACATCGGACACGCCAGGGTTGGGCCAAGATGGGGTGAATGGCGTGCTGGTCTAGAGCGACAGTGGGCACAAAGTTGTCCAAGCGATTACAAAACAGCTCTTTAAGTAGTGCTTACCCGGCTTACACTGCGCTATAGTCCACGCCTCCTATTTAAGCCAGACCGAAACTGTCCAGTCCATGATAGGCAAACGCATGAAACCAAGCGCCACTTCACACGTATTTACCAGGGTAAGACAGTACAGTAATTAAAGCAAAAGTTCCCTAACTTAGCGATGATCTCTTGTTAGTCTAATGAGAAATACGAGGCAAATACCACTTACAAGCTGCTGTCCTTATCTGTCGCTAGACTGTTTCAGGAGGTAGGGGTTTGTGTGGGGTTGTCAGAGAGGGCGGGGTGATTTGAGTTCAGGGCTCTCACAGCTCGGGGACAAAAGCTGTGGAGACAGTCTGGCCGAATGGGCTCTGATTGCTCCGGTGCATCTTCCCTGATGGTATGCGCTGGAGATCGGGAGGAGTGAAGGTGTGTCCTTCACGTCCTGGTGGCTTGCTGGTACATAGATGTGAGAAAATGTCCAGGATCGGAGGGGAGAGGGCACTGATGATCTTTGCAGCTGTGTTCACTGTCCGCTGGAGGGTCTTGCGGTCTGCTGCACTACAGTATCCCGGTACCAACAGTGATGCAGCTGGTCAGCACAACTCTCTATGGTTCCTCTATAGATGTGGGAGGATGGGTGGAGGGAGACTTGCTTTTTTAGCCACCGTGAGGAGAAAGTGTAGCCACTGTTGTGCCTTTTTGGAGGAGTGACATGGTGTTGGTGGTCAGGTGAGATCCTCTGTGATGTACACCCCAGGAATTTAGTGCTGCTGACTCTCTCCACAGTCGAGCTGTCGGAATGGTCACTGGGGAGTGATCAGTGGAGTTTCTCCTGAAGTCCATCATAACCTCAGCTTTGTATTACTCACATTGAGGACAGGTTGTTAGTGCCACACCATTCAGCCAGTTGTGGCGCATTTCCTCTCTGGTCGGTCGTTTCATCGCTGTTGCTGATGAGGGACCTACCACCCGTTGTGTCATCCTGCAAACTTGATAAATGTGGTTGGAGCTGGAGACTTGGCAGTGCAGTCATGGGTCAGCTAAGCATTAGAAGGCCAGAGGGCTGAGCACACACAGCCTTGTGTGGGGCTCCTGTGCTCAGTGTGGTACGGTGCTTTCGAGGTGTTGTGGCCAGCATGGACTGACAAAAGTCTTTCAGTTAAGAAAGTCAGGATCCAATTACAGAGGAGGGAATATTCTGGCCAGGATTTTAGTTTGTTTATGAGGCTGTTATGGTAGTATTGTGTTGAATGCTGAGCTGAAGTACGATGAACAGCATTCTGACAAAGCATTCTGATCTTTATTTTCTAGATTAGGAAGAGCCAGGTGGGGAGGTGGAGGGGAGACTGCAGTGTCTGTAGAAGCGGTTGGGCTGGTATGCAAACTGGAAGCGGATCAAGTGTGTTAGGAGGAGGCTGGATTTGATGTTTTGCATGACTAAACATCCTCAAGCACTTCATCATGATTGGAGTCAGTAGCTATGGGACGGTAGTCATTCAGACAGGACACAGGTGATTTTTTTGGTACTGGTATGATGGTTGTGGATTTGAGACATGTGGGGATGACTGCCTGGCTCAGTGAGGTGTTGAAGATATCTGTTAGGACATCTGTCAGCTGTGCAGCACAGTCTCTCAGTACACAGCCAGGTATGTCGTCAGGACCGATGAGCCATGCCGCGGTTAATCCCTAGATAGGGTCTTCCTTACATCGGCTGGAGACAGACCAGAGCACCTGGTGGTTGGGAGGTATGGGGCGGTTTTTTGTGCAGGTGTGTCATTCTGCATTTCAGACCGTGAATAAAAGTGGTTGAGTGCATCTGGGAGGGATGTGTCGTCATCACAGGCCATGTGGCCGGGGGCTTGTAGTCTGTGATGGTCTGAATGGCTTGTTGTACTGTAGGTGGCTGCATCTCTTTAAACATGTTCCAGTCTGTGCACTGAGAAGCAGTCCTGCAGTTTTGAGGGCTAGCATCATCGGGCCAAACTGGGATTAGTTTTAAACCGGTTTGGCTTGTTTCAGAAGTGGTCTGTATGCTGGACAATAGTATAAACAGAGATGTGATCCGTGTGCCGATAGGTGGGGGGCAGGTACAGCATTGTACGCAATGTTCTACAGCCTTCTAACAGCCCATTGGTTTTTAACATTGACAGTGAAGGATTGAATTTGTAAAGTGGTAGGTTGTGCGTTCAGGAGAACACATCTCAAATGCATTAAACCCAGCACAGATGTGTGTCTGTCAAAGCACAATGGGACAAACCGCAGGTAGTAAACGCTTGTGCTCTCGCCTGCAAGAGCTGAATATAAAGCGCTCTGATGTTTCAAGAACGACTTCGATTCTGGCATCTTTCCCACAGCAACTGTTTTCTATGTGTTTCTCCATAGAAGTGTGTTATCCACTGATATAAAGCGATCCGTGACTGCTGTTTATTTCTGGTGAACAGCGGTCAGACACCACTAAATCCATAATCACACTCATTGATGATTAGTTATGAATGTTGTTATTGTTTATTGTTGCATACCGTCTTATAATAAATGAAACAGTCCAACAGGAACAGAACTATACACGGAGAAGAATGATTTCTGTGTGTTTATCAGGATGCTCAGGAAGAGGAAAGGGAATCTCCAGATCCCCGGTGTTGCGTCTCTGAGAAGTGACAGATTGCATGGAAAATAATCCTAATAATCTTCAGTCAGTGAGACGCAGTGTACCTCGGACCCAGGTAAGGTAAACATGTGGTGGCTATTGAAACTGCTTTGAATGTAGGCGAAGGATTGGACTAACCAAGTAGTACACACGTACACGGTGCAGACGGCAACAGACAGAACCCCACACAATGAACACAATGAGCTTCCACATTACATAGATATATAATAAATATATATTATTCACAGATAAACTTAAATGCAGATACACTGAAAGACAAGGGACTGACATCTCTGTCGGTTAGATGTGTACTTTACACATCCTTTATTTTCAGATGTGTTTAATCGTTTGTTCTGGAATTTCCAGAGAGCAGAGGAGGCGAGAGCATCTCTGAGGAGCCTCTCTACGGTATTCTGTCATGACCACAACACGAGGGAGTTACAGCGTCTCTGAATAAAGTGATGCCCACCAGTGAATGATGAATACGAGGTCAAAGAGCAGCACAAAACAGCATGAAGAACAAGTTGAGCGATTATTGGGGGACTGAAACCCAGGAGAATGAAAACCCTCAGAACAGAATCTACAACAGCAGCTCTACATCAAGAGGGAGAGAGAGAAGGAGTAAATGTAAGAATATGAGGTTTACAGATGGAGGGAAAACAACAGCCAGAAACACAACACTCACAAGAACTCCATCTCTGCAATGACACCTTTAAATGACTCAGCGAATGCAGGAGGAGGACGAAAGTAGCCAGATCAAGACTGGTGCGTATGACAGTGCATTGCTGGACTCGGAAACAAACCGTCTCTGGCAGAATCATTCTGGACTGGGCCGAGGGGAAAAGACCAATAAGGATGTTAGATCTGTTGGTGCGTACCATTTCGAGGCTGAAATTGAGACGAATCATCAGTTACAGTCTTCACAGACTTCCTGCTGGAATTCATCCTGAACTTTCAGGATCTGGACTACAGATTTATGAGGGAGTTGTAAAATTGTGTCATCTTTGATGGTCTGGATTGGAAAGATAGAATCACACTGAGGTTTTCAGATGCCTCAGGAAAGTTTGTGTGGATGTGACGAGACTTCATCAGTGGCTGTGTTGATGTCAAAGCTCATGCCAAGGAGAGCTGCTTCCCTCTGCTCTCATCTGGATCACCTCCATGACCAGGCCGCAAGCCAATCAGATCCCCGCCAAATACATCCACCGTCTGACAGGAAATTCAGGGGATTCAATGAGCCTCAAAGGGGAAGGAATTATTGTCAGGACAGGAGAATCACTGATGAGCATCAAGCCAAACAGAATCATATCACACACCTAAGACGATCAAGAAGCCCACAACTCATGTGCCCATCACCCGGTCTTCTGATGGATACTCATCCACATGTGCTTCAGAAGCTCCTGGAAGGAGATCTGAGTGCCGAAATCCCTCAAACTCTGACATGAAATGTAAAGCCACTTCCCTGCTGATTCAGATCAACATGAGGAGAGCAGAAGCAGTATGAAAGAGAGACGATCCAGAGAAACCTCCTGCAGATCCACCGCGAAGTGAGTGTGAAACTTGCTTGCAGTGGCTTTCAACAGCTAATGAAGGGCAATGTGAGGTTCTATGAGGGAGGAACCTGTATTTGAGAGCTGCATAGACATCCACTGCCGCCTCAGGGTTATTCTGGGATTTGCACTGAGATCATTAAGGAGGAAGCTGTGATTAATTCAGAGGGACGTCTACTAGGCTTCAATCCATTCTGAAGCATTCAGGAGTTTCTCGGCGCGTTCTATCTGTTTTTACTGCCGTGTTAACAAAGAACCAGGAAGCCACTGGAGGTTCTTCTGGATAAAAGATGCAAAGGGGACGAGTTTGTTGAATGAAGTCTCTCTGGTAGATAATCTAACAATCAACACTAGCTAAAGCTTGTTGAGAGTGAGAATGAATCTGGATCTGTTCCTGAGTCTTGCTGAGCCGTCTCATTGGAGTCCAAGCGAGAGTCGTACAGGATTCTACTGACACACACAGAGAACAGCTCCAGGAGGACCATACGAGAAACCATCATTGTACATTAAAATGAAAGATCAAAAAACTTATGATGTTTTACATGAGTATTTTTAAAACATGCCTCCGCTCTAAGATGGTGTAAAGTCCACTCAAAGCTTGAGTGTGCCTCTGTCTGCTCGAAGTGAAAGATTCAGGAACTCTGTGCAGATGAGATTCAGGAGTTTTGTGACATTCAGGGAGCACAAACACTCAGAGAAGAAAACTCTCTGTTCTCAGGATCCCAGCAATCTCCTACCATGCTTCAGATGTCGAGTTCATCGGAGCCACTTCTGGAATGGAGCTGGACCCCAAGAATCATATCCCTAAACAACACTCAGGCTGAGCGTGCAGAGACGAAGACTGAACGCGACGCAGCAGATGTAGTACAGGGTGCGCACCGCGTGGATCGGAGATCAAATCGCAGGCCAGAATAACAGATATGTGAGGATGTTTCATCATTAACCCTAAACTCATCCTTATTGTAAATAACATGAATCCGAAACCTTTAAAATAACTGTTCCTGAGCTAAATGAGAGATTTTATTCTAAATAACGGTCCCGAATCTTAAAGGGAAGTCTCTACATGTATTTTCAATACAGTAGTAGCTAGTCCAGGTTAAAATGTCTGTTGCACTGTGGTAAGCCACAACGACCAGTCACATGTGTGAAACTCGTTCGTGATTAAATCATGCAGCAGCTGCAGCCACATAGAGACGAAAGCTCGACACACGATGTATCGCATCGTGTGACGAATCGCTCCGATTTACACCCCTAGTATATAATACCTCTCAATCGCAAAGTAAGTCGGGTGGAGGAGCTAATGGTGCTTATCAGCCTATAACCTCAACACCTGCAGCCATTGTTATGAAGATCTTTAGAAGAAAATAGTGGTAAAACAGCTTTTAAATTTAGTAAGAAGAATGTACATTAGATACGCACGGACTAAATGAGTGCAAGTGGAGTGACTTTAGATGCGTGGGTAACGTCGCATGGATTGCGACGAATGAATTTTTGAAACGCCAAGAGTTCGGGATACCAGGGCCCGAAAACCTTAGCTTTCTTTTAGCTCTGGGTACTTCTTTTGGACCTTACCTCTGCAGCTCAGTACTATCCAAAATCAGAGCCTGTAAATGACAAAAAAATTATTCAAATGGAAGTAATTACTTGCTTGTCTGTATCGCAAGCTTGGTAGGCTACTTATTGTGAGTCGCAGAGCGAACAGTGCTCATTTGATCATCGCAGCAAGATGAACACGATTGAGCGGTTTCCTCTCCTGTGCTACTATTCTTTGAGCACTCCTCTGCTTAATTCTGCTCTGAACAGCAACCTCCGATATGCGTCTCGCATAGACGAGGTTAACATCGTCCTGTCTGATCAAGTCAAGTTAAAGCTAAATAAAGGTTTGGTATAGTGCCAGAAACACAAACCATTATCTTTAAAATATACAACCCGACTTATCATTTTTAGAAACTCCTTCCTTTTGTTATAAATACCATGAGCGTGCAGAAAGAATACATACAGAATATTATTGTCACACTCATATGTCTATTTGCTTTCATATTTCATGTGTAGAAAGAATAAAATGTTTCGCTTATTTCCCTTTGTATCATATGGAATGGCAGGAGATATGATCTGACAGATCTGAGACACGCTCTGAGAAGTGAGTATGACTTGCTGTGGTGCACGGTGAAGAGAAACCAGACAGGTACTATTCAGATCACATAAATACAGAAAATTAACTTCTGTATAATATGGTGCTTCAACTTTATTTCTAATTACAGAAATGCACAAAACAACTCAGGTTCACTTTAGTCCATAGGCATACACATTATAACATCATTAGAAAAACACTGATAAACCCATAGGTTTCAACTTTAGAAAAGATGAGACTATATATTTTTCCACTAAATGTTTTATAAATTGTGAGGATGTTCGGGCACGTCCTGCCTCATACACTGTTATCCTTTCAGGACACAAGCAACAGAGGGATTATTAACGATATGAAATTTATTGTGTGAACGCAGAAGTCCGTATCAGAAAGACCACAGGACAAAGACAGAACAATTTAGCGCTGGAGTGTGAATAGCCCATATGGATCTATGATTCAATCAAAAGCGTCATCACACCAAATTTTTGGTTCAGGTGTAAAATACCTTTAGAGTTGAATCAGAAAATTTTAACTCCAGTTACTTTTTTCCGGGTGCTCAGGTTGTGTGAGTTACACCGTCTTTTTATTTATTTATACAGATGATTGTAATGATATCTGAAATACATCATGTACTATCGTTTAGTTCGCGGACAGCCTGTGCTAAACAACCCTGCAAAGGGAAAAATTTTTGGTCTCTCTCAGCGTATAGGTATTTCTCAATAAATCAGAATGTATATGGGAAAAGTGTTAAGCGGCAAGAGTTATGAACTCACAGTGGGAGCAAGTTGAAAGATATGTGCAACTCAACTCAAATCTGTGAAACTTGTGTATTAAATTTCAGTGCACACAGGCTGAAGTAGTTGGAAGTCTTTGGGTTCTTTTAATTGTGGATGATTTTGGCTCACATTTAACAAAAAAACCCACCAATGGCACTTCTCAACAAAGTAGAATACTTCATAAGACCAATAAAAAACATTTTTAGTGAATTGTTGGCCTTCTGGAAAGTATGTTCATTTACTGTACATGTACTCAATACTCTGGGAGGGGCTCCTCTTTGCTTTTAATTACTGCCTCAATTCAGCGTGGGCATGGAGGTGATCAGTTTGTGGCCTGGTGATGAATGGTGGTATGGAACGTCCCAGGTTTCTTTTGAGACGAGAGCCTTCAGCTCTCATCTGCAGGTTTTTGGTCTCTTGTTTCTTATTTTCCTTCTCTTGACAATACCCCTATAGATTCTCTCTCTGGGGTTGCAGGTCGTGAGTTAAGTTCATTGGCCCAGTCAAGCACAAAAACACCAGTGGTCATTTAACCAACATTCTTGGTAAAAGGTGCACAAAATCAGTGTCAGAAGAATGAACATGAAGTGGTCTTCAGAATAAGGAGTTGGTACACGGTGCAATGACTACTAACAAACTTCAAATGAAGCGACCTGTGGTTTACACCAGCAGATGACATCGCACACTCAAATCATCACAGACTGTGGAAACTTAACACTGGACTTCAAGCTACTTGGCTATGAGCTTCTCCACCCTTCCTCCAGACTCTAGGACCTTGGTTTCCAAATGAAAACAAAAACCTGTTTCTCATCTGAAAAAAGAGGACTTTGGACCACTGGGCAACAGTCCAGTTCTTCTTCTTCTTAGCCCAGGTAAGACGCTCTGACGTTGTCTGTGGTTCAGAGTGTGGCTTAACAAGAGGAATAGGCCAACTGTAGCCAACCTCCTGACACGTCCTGTGTGTGGTGGACTCTTGATGCCTCTTTAACTCAGCCTCAGTCAATTCCAGTGTGAAGTTCACTTAACTTCTTGGATTGATTTCTTGCTTGACAATCTCCTGTAAGGGCGGCGGTTTCCTAGGTTGGTTGGGCATCTTTTTCTTCCACCTCTTTTTCCTCCAATCAGGGGTCTTTGTTAACATCTGGAGTCTCTTGTGGACACCGTTTTCTTCCAATCAATGTTATGGCTACCCTCCTTGGGTGAAGGGTGTCAATGATTGCCTCTGGACAACCGTCGACTGCAGCGGTGCCCTCCCCATGATTGTGTAGCCTAAAACCAAACTGAGAGACCATTCTGAAGTCTCTGCGGATACAATTGCAAGGTGTACTTTTGGAGTTGCTTAGTCCCTTGCACGTCACCATATCCCGACTTGTTTGAGCTAGTGATCTGGTGGGTAAATGTGAGCCAAAATCACAACACTTAAAAGAAACAACGGAGTAACCTACTTCAGTCTTGTAGTGCACTGAATGTATTTAATACCCGAGTTTCAACAATTGGAGTTAGAATTACTGAAATAAGTGAACTGTCCAGCTTCATTATTCTGATTTTATTTGAGATGCACCTGTACATAATATTTCAGATTGAACAAAGTGTCTTCCTATTAACAATTGGGTGTCTGTGTGGATGCTGCTTTATCATGGAGTGAACATATAGACTATCTTTGTTATAAGTACAACAAGTTTCTAAGGTCATTTGGAGAAATTAAGCAGATATCTGTGTTGGTGTTCGATCGTAAATACAGGTGTTGTGTAATATGAATATGTGCCATGCGTTTAAGTTGTCTCTACTGTATAGCAAAGCTTGAAGTCTAGATTGCTATCTATTGTTCTTAATGTAGTCCAAGTTCTGGAGCAAGTTTTCAGATCTGTAT
The DNA here is from genome assembly GCF_018340385.1 of Cyprinus carpio. Classification (NCBI taxonomy): domain Eukaryota; kingdom Metazoa; phylum Chordata; class Actinopteri; order Cypriniformes; family Cyprinidae; genus Cyprinus; species Cyprinus carpio. The sequence continues at coordinate 9,954 of NW_024875663.1, forward strand.
TCAAAAAAATGTTGGTCTTGTCAGGAAAACATTATGAGCAGACCCTTATCACTTTTGTCTGAGGAAGATCAAAATTTGGCCTTCAAACACAAGGCTTAGAGTTGCATTTGCTAGATTTTGAAACAGATTATGTAAACTCTTTGTTTATCAAGTCTTGTAAAAATAATAAAATCAGATTGGGGGTCTAAGTAGGCCTCCTGGGCTCTGCAAAAATAGAAAGGACTATACCAATGGCACTGTAGCTGTGTGTTTTTAAATATGTATATTTTTGTATATTTTTTGTATTAAGTTTCTATTATAATGTTTGGTTATTAATTAGTGTGAAAGTGTATTGATGTGAATTGATGTGAGACAGTTACGCACTGTGAGATGCAAGACAGTTTTTTAGAAGAGATTCCAACAATAAAGTGTAATTGAGTTTAATGAATGTACAGTTAGCTGTATAATGTTAATGTGTGTTTGTGAGATGATCTGACTGTGGTGTTGTAGATGATCTGACTGTTGATGGGTGTTGTCTTAAGATGATCTGACTGTGGGTGTGTGTTGTAGATGATCTGACTGTTGATGTGTGTGTTC
>NW_024875664.1:0-6381 GCF_018340385.1 Cyprinus carpio
ACGAACTCCTCCTACAGTTTTAATCTGACTGTCTTCAAATTTGGTGAGGGTCATCATAAGACCGTTGTGATCTTAAATTGCGAAGGTTTTGAGTTTTCGTCAAGGGGTGTGTCCCTGGCGGCCTGACAAAGTTTGATGTTTCGCCATGAAACAGGAAGTTGCTGTAACTCAGGCAAGCAATCTCCGATCTGCCCCAAACTTCAAATGTGTGATAGGTGTTCTGTCCTGAACAAACACTAATGACCAAATTCAGTTATAGTCATAGCGCCACCTGCTGGCAACAGGAAGTGACATGGTTAAAACTGTTATGGACTCCTAGGAACATATTAAAGTGTCAGCAAGTGTTAAATAGGCTGGAAACATGCTAGAAACATACTAAAAACATGCTGAAGCAACACCTTAGCTAAGCGTTAAAGCATGCTACTAATGCAGTGAAAAGGAAGTTGCTTTGTAACTCAAGCCAGCAATGTCCGATCTGCCCCAAACTTCAAACGCTTGACAAGATTCCTGTCCTGAACAACACATCACATACATGACCTTATTCTGTTATAGTCATGGCGCCACCTATTGGCAACAGGAAGCGTCATGTTTAACACTGTTATGGACTCTCTTGCAACATATTAAAAAAGTGTCAGGAAGTGCTAAATACACTGGCAACATGTTAAAAACATACTAAAACATGCTAGTAGCATTTAGCTATGCCAAAGCATGCGCACAATGCAGTGAAAAGGAAGTTGCTGTAACCTTTCAGGCCAGCAATATCTGGATCTGCCCCTAACCACAAGTTTCATTAAGAGTCCAGTCCTGGAACACATCAACATGCCTGTTTTTTGATTATATAGTCATAGCGCCACCTGATGAGCAACAGGAAGTGGCATGTTTAACACTGTTATGGACCCCGCAAAAATAATAAAAGCACCAACGCGTGCCAGGCTGGCAAATTCTAGAAGCATGCTTAAACATGCTAGCAAATACCTAGCTCAGTGTTAAAAGCATGCCATTAAATGCAGTGAAGTAAGAACATTACTGTAACCTCGTGAATACAATGTCCAATCTGCCCGTCCTAGCCTGAAGATATCACCACATGCTCATATTTGGTTATAGTTATAGTGCTACCTTTACTGACAACATGTGAAGTGACATGTTTTAATACTTTTATGCACTATTAAAGCAACACCGTAAACTAATACATTGTGTGCAAATCATGCTAGAAATATTCTCAAACATGCTAGCAACTTACTACTAAGTGATAAAGGATGCTATTAATACTATGAAACAGGAAGTTGTTGTAACTCTTACATACAACGCCCTTTTAATTCCTGTCTCTTAAACTTCATTATTGTTTTTTATAAGAGTCCTGGCCTGAAATACTACTCCAAAGGCCAATATTCAATTATAATTATAAGCCACCTGCTGGCAACAGAAATGACTTATTGCAAACCAAGCAAACATGCAATGTCTGATCCAACCAGAAACCTCTCAAATTGTTTTGATAGGACATCCCGTCTCAAATTTAGGATTTCACGGGCCATTATTTGCGTTTGAGAACTGATAATTCAATCACCTGCCTGCGACAGGTGCAATATTAGTTGTTTAAAACTGACTTCTTAAAACATGCACATCCGGTCTTTCGCCCAAAGTTCTGTGTGTTTACATGGGTCCTGGCTTGAACTCATCTTTTAGGCCAATATTTGTTTATAGTCTAGCCACCTGCTGGGAACAGGAAATTACTTCTTTTACACTATTAACTTAAACATGCACATCTGATCTGCCCAAACTTTGCACCGCTTTGGTAAGAGTCCTGGCCTGGACATTTCATGCCAATATTCAGTTATGTTCACAGCCACCAGTTGGCAGCAGGAAATGTGGCAATGTACATTTACCTTTATAAGCATACGGCACAACGTCATTGTTCTCCTATGGCCACCGGTTGGTGGTGAGCCCGGTATGTAGGTTCTTTCATCGCTGTTTTCTGTGCATCTTTTCTTCTTCTTCTTCTTCTTCTTCTTCTTCTTCTTCTTCTTCTTCTTCTTCTTCTTCTTCTCCAAAATGAATCGTGATTTTTGAGGGCCTAAACATGCTCGAAAAGTCAAGTGAAACTTTGCACACGCCAGACCTGGTTGAAAATTTACGCCTGATATAGGTTTCAGAAGAGGGTGTGGCAAAATGGCCTCGACAGCCACCTATCCAAAAAATCAGCCCTCAAGCTGTGTTTCAACGACATGCACGTAAAAATTGGCACACATATGTAAAGCATCAGTACCTACAAAAAGACTCTTGAAGCAATATCCAAAACCCAACAGGAAGTCGGTTATTTTTAATTTAATGAGCAAATTCTGCATCATTTTTGTCATTTGCATGCCTTGTATTTTAACAAACTCCTTCTAGAGATTTATTCAGATTAACACCATATTTGGCATGCCTAATCTAAGCGCCTGGCATGGCGTTAAATTGCTATGGGCCTGAGTTTTCATTGATTCTACGGTCCGCGGTTAAGGTCTGGATCTAATTTCGGGATGTTTTGCCATAAAAGTTCTTAGTTGTTAATATCAGACACATACAATGTCCAATCTGGCCCTAAAACTTCATTACATGCTCTGGAAAGACTCCTGACTCCGAAACAGATTGGATACGTCTATATCCAGTTATAGCCATAGGGGCCAACTACTGGCACAACAGGAAGCATACATATGTGACCAATCAATGGAAAGTAGGGACACAAGTCGGTTCTCTGGGGGCATTTTGAGTTATTCAATATTATTCTTGAAAAGTGCAGTCTGCGAAGCTTCTTCAACGTGATGTGCAATATGGAAATCTGATCATATTTTGGAGAAGTTAAGTGGCCATTTCCAGGTAGGCACTCAAAAAAGCTCGCAAGTAAGGGAGCAGAAATGGCCTCCTAAGATTGTGCAGTTCTCACCTGTTCCTCACCCCAGTGGCGCATAATAGGGCTTATTTACATCTCATTAGATGTCACACCCTGTGAAGCTGCATGGTTGCATAACAACAGCCATAGACGAACGGGCAAAAATCGGACTGACACCATACACACAAAGGATAATGTGCACAAAATGTCAGTAATTTATATCTTTCTTTGACTTTTTATAAAAACATCTAGAGGCTGTTATGTGAGTTTTATCTCAAAACCCTTTTGTCAAAAAACTTTATTTGAACTCTAGCATTGTAGATAACGCTGCAAAGCACAGTTCCCGAAATCTGTAATACATCATTTTTAAATTTTAACACAAACGACAAACTTTGATGCCTTTTGCGGAAACTCCACCCCAGAAACATATAAAGGCCTTTAGATCTCACCCACGGAAATAAGTGGAACCGGGTACTACCTCTTCTTTGTCGGGTCTTCTTTGTAGATGTTACCACCTCCTAAGTTTGCACCTCAGCGCCTGTTTGCTCCCTTCTAAATGTCCGCTGAATAATTTGTGCATGTCCTGCCACCTTTTTCTAGAAGCTAAGAATCCAGCCAGAGGTTGCAATATAATGCCTGGTAAGCTCTGGCTACAGGATCAATTCCCGCGCAGAGAGTTCTCTTTTCTCCTCGTAGCATTTACAGTCAGTTACGGATTTTCCCATTTCTGTCTTATCCCCTCATCAAAATGTTACTTATCAATATAGGCTCTGATATCTTACGGTCCAACCTCGGTCTGACGCCAGTCCGATACATTCTTCCTGCGTCTTTATCTTCTTACGCTTCAGTTGTAGATTAGGGATATTATTGAGTCTTATTATGCCGCTTCTATCGTCGCTCAGATGCGCTCTTTCAGAATCAGTGAAACGCTTGTTCATAAGCATCCGGTTGTCGAAGAAGTACTTCAAAACATTTTCGGCCGGCCAGCGCTGCATAATAATTAGCCCGCCACGTTCCCTTGGCGGGTGGGGGGCCAACTAACAAAAAAGAAACAAAAGCCGGCTTATCCAGTATGGAAATACACTCAGACAATGACAGCACCCTACATGCGGGCTGGAATCTCGAAAAAAACAATCTGATTTCAACCTCAAAATGTACGCTTTTCCAAACATACCAATACCTGCTATCTCAAACACGGAGAGGCTTCTTCGTGATCTCAACTAACAGATTCTGCAAAAAAAACAAAAATCACCAATTTCACAAAAAAACCCCTTCTTTCTCATTTTGCTCGTAAAAGTTGTGTGCTGCCGTAATTTGCGTGTCACTGGTTTCCGTGACGGGTCATACATATTTTACGCTGTGTACAAACTACTGCAGCGAAATTTTATGACATCATTTTTTTTTTTCAGTCACTCTATTCTAAAGGCCTGTCGCGACGTTAAATTGTGAAGATCTTGAGTTTTCAGTACCGGGCGGTCCATGGCGCCGTCACAAAGTTCGATGTCTCGCGCCATGGGAATAGAAGTTGTTGTAACTCATGCATAAGATGTCCGATCTTCTCCCAAACTTCACATGTTCGAAAAGAGTCTTGGCCTGAACACATCTGAAGGTCAATATCCCACTATAATCATAGGCACCTGCTGGCAAAAGGAAATGGCTTGTTGTACACTAACTTAAACATGCAATGTCCAATCTGCACCAAACTTCAAATATTTGGAAAGACGGTCATGGCCTGAAAGAAGATATCTAAAGGCCAATATTCAGTTAGTTCTAATCATTAAGCCACCTGTTGGCAATAGGATCCTAACATACTTTATACTAACTAAAACATTCCATGTTCAATCTGCACTAAATTTCATATGCTTGATAAAAGAGAGCTGGACTGAGAAATGTACATGCCAAAATCCAGTTATAGTCATACGCGCCACCAGCTTGCAGCAGGAAGATTTGCACATATAAACTGACTTTGACATATTTCTCTTATATTTACCACATTAAGCGCATATATCTTGCCGTTAAGCTGTTTACAAAAGCCTTCTGCGCTGGCGGTGAGCCCAGGTGTGAGGGCCCGTTCATCGCTGCTTGCAGCTTTAATTATTATTAGGGCTCAAGCCCAAAGGGCGAAGAGCCCTATTGTTTTCCTTAGGATTATTTGTTATTATTAGGGCTCAAGCCTGGACGGGCGGAGAAGCCCTATTGTTTTACCTATAGGATTTTTTTTTATTTTTTTTTTTTTTTTATTCTTCTAATTTTTTTCCAAGGTTTGGGGGCTTTTGGGACCCCTTAACATGCCCTGAAAAACTCTTGAAAATGGAACACACACCTTGGAATCTGCGGCCAATATGGGGCCGGGCAGAGACTGATACCGCGGGCGTGGTACGCAGGTGACTCTACAGCGCCCCTTCTGCAATTAATGAGGGCCATATATAAATGTCATACTTGCAGTATACATATGAAACTCAGTACACATGTAGTATCTCATCAAACCAAACAACTTTCGCACTGCATGTCATTAAGCTCAGCCCAGCAAGGAAGTTGGCTATTTAGGGTTTTTGTGAACAAACAAATGCTCCTGGAATCTAGACGATTATCCTCTGAGGGGAACTCCACCCGTTCGCCACAAAACTTCGGTGAAAATGAGTCTCAAGATCATTGGGGATGCTAAAGTGCGAAGATATTCTTGGAGTCTTATCCGAGCAGGTTTGGATTGTGGCCGAGGTTAAGAAATTATAGTCGAGGAAATGAGGAAACAAGGAAAATGCTCTAATAACATCCACATTACATTTCCTTGACTTTGGGATCCCAAACCTTATATCGGTTTTTGTTCGTTGTATGATGCGAATGCGCTTATATGTGACTATTAGGAGTCTAAAGTTAATGCGCATGCAACTCGGCAACAGGAAAGTGTGTTATTTTCAAAGCTCCCTTTGAATTCAGCTGATCTTATTTTTACTCGATTTGCTTCAAACTTCACTCAGAATAATGACACCAACACGGCTTTTTACGATGCCACATCAGTTGTGGGGGCTATTTATGCTCAATCATCGGTTTGCCATGTGTTGCGGCCATGTGTATGGCAAACTTGAAATTCTGTTCTCCGGTGATTATGAGGGCAGTAATATTTAAACTGCTCAGAAATTACATGAAACTCAAAAACCCTATCAGTCCATAAAATGACCTATTCAGACCAAATGGCTAAAAAGCTCATGAAAAGGAGTTCGCTTGGAGGATTCGGGGGGGGAGGCAATCTATGAGCGCACACCTTTTAGTCAAAAGTTTGAGGGGGTTCGTTTGTAGTAACAGACACCCAACCACAAAACTCGACGGTACATAAACTATTCGTATCAAGAACGGAAACTTTCTCATTCACACGTCATCAGTAACGATGAACCAGGAAGTCGGTGTTCTTGATTTTCCTATGGATTTTTGGACAAAAAAATTATAGCGGTGAATTAATGCATACTGCGAGGATAATCACAGTATACACACCAAACTTTGTCTACATGATGCCAAAA
>NW_024875665.1:0-422 GCF_018340385.1 Cyprinus carpio
AATAATGACAAACACGGACAATGTAAATATAAGCTGTGGGGGATATTGATATCTAATATCAGGTTGCCATGGCAACATGTCAATCTTGAATATTCTGTTCTGGGTGATTTTGAGGCAGATAACATGCTCAGAATAACATGAAACACAAAACATATATCAGAATTAATGATAGATATACAATGGCAAAAAGATCATAATAGGGCGTGGAGGGGGCACTTCTATAGCGCCGCCACCTTTTGTCAAAAAGTGGGGGGGCTTAGTTTTTAGCTACAGACACCAAACTCAGTACATAAATTGTTCTTATCAAGACGGACAACTTTCTAATTCACAGTTATCAGCTACGACCAACAGGAAGTTGGCTATTTTGGTTTAAATGTGGATTTTACATGATGCCAAAACACTGAGGAACTTAAATTGCGAAT
>NW_024875666.1:0-200 GCF_018340385.1 Cyprinus carpio
CCGAGTTATTGTAACGCGAAAGCACATTAAAATAATGCGTGAGCGCGAATCTATCCGTTCGCACACAGATGTCCTTTTCTTTGTCACAAAAACAGACACGCGTGTTCATATACATGCTGCTCTCGCTCGGAGAGAGTGCGCGCACTTAAAACGCGTCTCATCTGCTCAAACTGTGTCCTGCGAACTCACAACTCTCTCTA
>NW_024875666.1:406-483 GCF_018340385.1 Cyprinus carpio
TAACACCAAAGTGGAGTGTGTAATACCAATCATGACCACCACCAGATGGAGCTATAGGATTACTTTTAAATAATTGT
>NW_024875666.1:2146-2895 GCF_018340385.1 Cyprinus carpio
TATTTTATGACATCAATTTATTTTTTTCAGTCACTCTATTCTAAAGGTCTGTGCGATGTTAAATTGTGAAGCTCTTGAGTTTTCGTTGAAGGGCGTGCCCATGGCGCCCTGACAAAGTTTGATGTCTCGCCATGGGAATAAATGTTATTCTAACTCAGGCATAAAACGTCCGATCTTGCCCAAACTTCACATGTTTGATAAGAGTCCTGGCCTGAACACATCTGAACATGTACAAAAATTGGTACACACATCTGTACATGTACAAAAATTGGTACACACATGTAACACACCAATACCTACAGAAAAGTCTCTTGGTACGAAATTCAAATCCCAACAGGAAGTCGGTTATTTTGAATTTCCTCTGCAAAATTTGTGTCGGTTTTGCCATTTTCAGGGGTTGTACTTCAACGAACTCCTCCTAGAGATTTATTCAGATCAACACCAAACTTGGTCAGTGTAATCTAAAGGCCTTTGCGATGTTAAATTGCGAAGATCTTGAGGTTTCGTTGAAGGGCGTGTCTGTGGCGGCCCTACAAATTTCGATGTTTCGTCATGAGAAAGGAAGTTGCTATAACTCAGACATACAATGTCCAATCTGCCCCAAACTTCACATGTTTGAGAAGACTCCTGACCTGAATATATCTAAATGCCCATATTCAGTTATCGTTACAGCGCCACCTGCTGGTAACAGGAAGTGACATGTTTTACGCTGTAACAAACTACTCCTAGAAATTTTATGACACTTTATA
>NW_024875667.1:0-3310 GCF_018340385.1 Cyprinus carpio
CATTTGTGTAATACCATACCGTTACCCATGTTCAGATGGAGACCCAGTCAAATTGTTATTTGTAACATGAGTAGCCTATGTAATGGGCTAGTAAGTGCTGTTCAGTCTGCCCATTCACAAACGTAGCATAATGTCAGGAATACACTGATCAGTGTCTCAAAAGTGTGTCATCTGTATCTGACACAAGTGGTTATTACTAGGGTTGGGTACCGAGACCCGGTGCTAATATTATTGTAAAATACCCTTTTCTCATCCAGTGGTTGTTTTTGTCGTTTAACAGCAATTTACTTTACAAATAGAAAATGGATGATGTGTCAGGATAGTTTTAGGCTGAGACCATGTTTCCTTAGCTCCCTCTTGGTGGTACTCAGGCAGTTTCCCAATATTTTATGACTAGGCTGATGTCATATTTAAGCTCACTCATATTCCAGTTAAGTCCAATGGATGGCAGTTGATGACCGACTTACTGATTTCTTTTATCAGGACAGAAAAGTGATGACCCTTTATCCCCTGATTATGTGCCGTCAGTGTTTGCGCACACCAAGTCCCCTGAGAAGCGACGAGCCCTCGGAAGTCTAGGGAAGATAAGGTCAGAGAGGCAAGAAGAAAAACACAGAGGCAGGCGTTGTCCAACCGGTGAAGCTGCCGGGCACTCAATCTTTGCTGAGATGGAATGCGTGAGGTGAGGCTGAAGCGAAGATTGAGAAGAGGCTCGTATCCAGTGAAACTAGTGTCAAATGTGATGCAAGTTTGCCAGCACAGAACCTCACTTAAGATACATGAGTTGCTTGCATCTGCGGCCAGCAACTCAGGTGGGATACCTTCACTCTGAAGGAGAAGCTGAAGCCCTCAGATCTGGAACAGAGCACTTTTGAAAAACACAGACAAAACTTAAAACCTTACAGCGACTGCCCACCTCTACATGGTTTATGGCACCTGATGATTGTTAACGCCATTACTTTAAGGATACGGCAAAACATCCACTATCTGCAACAGCTGCTGTTGAATTAATGAGGAGCAGGCATTAACCTTCGACTTGCTTTCTTTGTAATGTTTGGGTTCATATGTGTTACAATTTCAAGAAGTTTTTCCAAATGTCATCCTATACTAAATGACAATTTCGTACCTGCGTGTGTGGTATGCCTGAAAGCGATGATGTCCAAACATCTTTGCCAATGGGTTTTCAGAAAAGTATTTAAGCATTGCATGTCTGTAATAGACTGTTTGAAATTCACCATACGACAGACCTAAAGATTTGAAGGCAAGGGCACAGAACATACTCTCAGTATAAATCTCACAACACAAAAAAATACCCTAATGGGTATTACTCCACAAGGGAAATCTCAATATCTCAAGGCTGGGGTGGGTGGACAATGATGCTCATTACAGCAAACAGTGGGTTTTGGCTAATGTTCTTACCAGGAGAATTGATCCTAGCGACAGGGCTTTGGATTAGGAACAAGTTGGCTTGGATTGTTGCGAGGGTTGAAACTCCTGCCTTTACACGGGCGGAAAAGGGAAAAAAAAAAACAAGCTGGGCGCTGTTGCTGGAGATTACAGAAAACTTGACAGCAGTAGCATAAGGTTGAGAGGGTAATTGGTCAAGCGAGCCAAGTACAGAATGTTGCATGGACCTGTGCCCATTAGTCTTTGATGAAGTCATTCGAAGAAGAAGATTCACCTCTCTTGACAAAATAGTCAGAGTGGCATGTGCCCTTACCAATCGTGCCCTCAGTCGGTGCAATTGATTACTGATCTCACTATGTTTTAAAATAAGTTCTTCTGGGTCAGTTCCCAAACACATTACAATTGTGTGTAATTTAACTGCAGGCACCAACGTACCAAAGGAAATTGTATATGAGGGTAATACGTAATGTAGGTTTTTTTTGTTTTGGCTTTTATAACCGTGTTGAAGGTGTTTTCTAACAAAAAAAACAGCTCTCAACTTTTGACCATGCTGTTTCCTTATAAATGAATATTAAAGTTAAAATGTAAGGAGTACTTGTTTGGATTATACATACATACACACACCAAAATTTAATCATATTAATATTCTTAATAAACACTATTGTTATAACAAAACTTCAAAAACTAAAATAAATAAGGGTAAAGCATATAGTTATCCTAATACTCCAGTATTGGAGTCTGTGGACTTGTTTTGTTGACAGCCAGCATCTGGGCTGTCGGTGTCTTGGCACAATAACGACCTATAGAAGGGCTGACATTCGCACTGCTTCTGTAAAAAGTTCTGCATCATGCAAACCTCTGTAAGAAAAAAATTGGATGTAGACCACACATGAAGGTCGCAGACTTCGTCTCGTCCCAAACAACTGGCTTGCACCTTGTAGGTGTAGTTATGATCGCTGTTAAGTGAATATGTACCATCTGGTTTCTCATGCAGAAAGGTTTCTTTCAGAGGCGGCTGCGGACTCCGGTGTCTGGCACAGTGGGGCACTTGATCTCCAAAAGGCAATCGCCACACAGCGGAAGCAGGAAACCAAGGCATCTGGGATGCTCCAAGGTAGGGACTGGAGGGATCATGTGGAGCAACCGGCGTCACAAACATCAGGTCCTGATGTGTTGTGCAGGTAAAGGCATCATACGTCTCTCTGGCTTTGTTCATGTTCACATCCCCATCGACAATTAGGAAAAATAATGTTATCAAGTATCGTAGCTCTGTGAGTGCCCTTTACATTGGATTTATTCTCTCATTTCGCTAAGAACTATAAGTACTATGATGCCAGGACCAAAAATGCCTAATCTTTATAGCACATAAAATTCTCTTGTATCATATTCTATCACAGACTAGTTTAAAAAGGTTTAAATAAAATTTAACAGGAACAATATAACAGGAACTTTAGGAATAAATAGGACCTACACCACTAGAGCTGCATGATTCTGGATAAATTGAGAATCACAATTTTTTTTTTTTTGAGTAAAATTGAGATCGCAATTCTCCCTCGATTCTGAAGAAAGCTTTTANAAAAAAAAAAAACAGCCCTCAAACTTTTGACCATGCTGTTTTCCTTTATAAATGAATATTAAATGTAAAATGTAAGGAGTACTTGTTTGATTATACATACATACACACAACCAAAATTTAAATCATATTAATTATTCTTCATAAACAATTTGTTATTAACAACACTTCAAAAACTAAAATAATAAGGGTAAAGCATATAGTTATCCCTACTACTCCAAGTCTTGTGAGTCTGTGGACTGTGTTTTGTCTGACAGCAGTCTATCTGGGCATGTATGTGTCTTGGCCAATAATTCAGATAAAATGGCTGACCTATAGAAGGCCTCGACC
>NW_024875667.1:3833-8078 GCF_018340385.1 Cyprinus carpio
TCTTTTTAAAAGATGATTATTTACCTTATCAGTACCGACTGTGTTATTAACCCAACATAAACGTTCTCGGTCGCACTGCGTATGCGCTCTCCTACACTGTTCCCATTAGCTAAATTGGGTAATTCATAAATAATGATAAATGTGTGGTTGAAAAGCTTTTGGAAGCTGCTTCATTAATGTCAGCTGCTCTCTCGTTTTCAGTGGCGCTTTATTCTTTTCCAACGCGTTTTAAGCTAATCATTTAACTTCTAAATGGATCGTTTTTCTAAACACATTATCTGAAGCCCTACACCACAGAGGTCTCAGTCTCTAGTACTTCTCAGTTCACGATTTTGTTTGTTGTGTTTAAACTGTCGACAATACACGTTCTTGGTTAACCGGAGTCTCTTGCGATGACAAAATACAGGGTGCTGTTCATGCTCCCCTGACGCTGCGATGTGAAACACTACAGGCATACATGGATTGTGGTCCATTCAGGAAGAAGATCGCGTGGGTTTTTGAATCGAGGTTTCGGATCTTTTAAACGTTATGCGTGCGCTCTAAATACATATACACCTGGGAGACATATATAGGGCACTCAACAAAAGAGGGATGCCTTTTTCATCATGTTTGTAACTTAATGTTGAGAATGTGTAACACTCGACTGCAAAAATCTCCCAATGATCAAATGCATTTTCTTTGTCTGTGTTTGTTTTTTTGTTTTTTTGTTTGTGTTTTTTTGTTGTTTTTTTTTTACAGATTAAATGCTACATTAGAACACAAATGTATTGCATACATTTCCATAGTTGATACATAACAGTAAAGACATCTAATTTCTTTGACCACTTACACTATGGTGAGATTAAAATCTGAAATTGTATTTTGTGTCATTATTCCCCATGCCTGGTTCCTGTTGAAAAATCTGCATAGGTCAGGTACAGATCTGCCTAATGAGGGATTTGGAAGGATTTGTAGGGTCTGTCCTTGCATGGCTGACTGAAACCTGATTGCTGTCCACCCTACACGCCCTCTGTCAAACCACGCCTTGACTTTACCTTTTGCTTGTCTCGTTTCTCAACTTTTTACTGCCTACACATTTCAAATTAATACACATGAAGAAATTAATGACATGACACTTTTCATGCACATTTTAGTCATATGAGATTAAAAGGGATGAATATACCTGCTCTGGTGTGACTTTCATATCGTTGATATCTCGCATCACATTTTTCTCAAGGTCAGAGGCAGAACAGCTTCCGGTTCACAGGCACTGTAGCCTGCGTCGGTCAGGGGGCTGTGGTAGACCCAGAAGACAACCTGCTTTGGTTGGAAACTGTTTACAGTAGTGGGCGACCATATGCGGTAGGATACCACTCTTCTCTGAAGGGTTTGGAGTTGTTTATTATCCAGAGCCACTGTAGAATGGTTCTATAGCTGCTGCAGACACCCCCTTTCTTCCAATGGACGAACCTGAAGGGCTTTGTTATGTACACACAACGTTTTTTTGGCAGAGTTGAGCAATCATTCCCAATTCCTCTTCGGACAGAGCTTGCCCCGCTTCACAGGAGAGTCCCCACTGTCTGGCCCATCAGTGCAGCTCTGTCTTTCAATGTTTAAACCGAGGCTATTGCATACAGCAGAGCTGTTACGTTGGAGCCCCTCTCCAGGCCTGCTTTACATGTACAGTGGCCACACACAACTGTCCCATCCTTCTTCAAAGACACCCATGGTTGTAGTTGGGTTTCAGACAGTGACTGGCTATGATGAACCTACAATTACAGAAAGTGGCATAATTAGATTATTTTTACTTGAATGTTATTGTGATGTTATTGTTTACTGCTGCAGTGACACCATAAATGCCCCTTGTGAATACATCTTAAATACTATGCAGTGTCTAACTGGTCAAATCTTAACATAGGCTACAGTGAACATAATCACAGATAAGATGGCTAGATGTTACAATTATGTGTGGTTACTACTGATCATATACACTCCGTGATTTACTGCATGGATTAATGTGTGATAACTAATAACTGCACTTCCCAGAGCTGGGATGTGTTCAGGTAACAATTAGAACAGTGGTTCTCAAAAGTGTGGTACTAGTAACACTAGTGGTCCTCGGGCTCTCTTTAGTGGTACGCAGAGGAATTACTAAATTAAATCTAAATTAATGTTAAAACAATACATTTTAAATTAATCTTTATTTAAGTAAAGTTTATTTTACATTTACAACATATAGTAACAACACATTTTAATTTAAGTGTTAAGTTTTTTTTATTATTATTATTATTATTTACTTGTAAGCACAGTGCAGTGTTAATGTTCAAACTGTGCAGAGCAGTAGCTGAATAATTAGGCCTACTGTTTTTTAATATTGGTCATTATGGTGGTACTTGGACAGCCAAATATTTTCTGAGGTGGTACTTGGTATAAAGAGTTATAGATCCACTGAATTAGAAAGTTGCATCGGCGCACCCACGTGCAACAATGGAAAATAGGGTAGCCACGAAACGGCCCTGACTCTAAAAACATAGGCTACGTGTTATATAAATCTTTACGTAAAGATTAGATGTAATACAAAATTAAACCCGAGATCAGTGGTTTCAACAGTCATCAGGACCCACTGCTTGCAAATTTGTTTGTTCTCCCTTTTTATAGCACCTGATTCAGATCATCAGCTCATTAGGAGAGAGATCCCTGAACTGAACTGAGTGTTCAGATTCAGAAAAAATTCAAAATGTGCAAGAGACAGCGGGTCACGGGCCTGGAGTGAGACCACGGGACCCTCAGATTGATGTCTTACCTTTGCCCCCCCCCCCCCCCCCCCCCCCCCCATTATGAGGTAACTCCCCCGCCATGAGCGTAGAATCGCGTACCTGTAACCAGACGTACAAAGAACTGTAAGACATCCAGACTTTTAAAAGCTTTGAGATTAGCACCAGTGTATGGGGATTACCCGGTTACCAAATAGTGGTACAGATCGTGTGGACTGAAGTCGGTAGACTTGGCATTTAATGAGGTTCAGGAAACGGAGGGAGGAGAAGGTAAGCGGTCGTGCCAATCCTGCGATCTCAACTTTTCCAAATACTGTTCTTGTGCGCTCATACCAGATGCCCTAGGTCGACGAAACGCACGACAGATTGTTCAAGAAAGAAGCCACCTAAAGTTAGTGTTGTTATTAAACTGATTGAAACTCCCGGTCGTATACTACTGTTAGGGTAGGAACGATGGAAGACCAGGGCGGGATGCAGTTAACAGTCTGTAATGAATAAAGTAAATGGTCTTCACTGAAGTAATAGGAACACAAATCACAGCATAATCAGAGCCAGAAACAGAAAACTGCCAGACGACTGGATCTAAGAAAATTGCATAAACTTCCACCGAGGAGAGGGGCAGGGACCCCGAGATGCATTCAGCCAGTCAGAAAGTTAGTGAAGACAGCCGACGGTGAAACAGCAAGGTAGGGAGATGAACAGTACTCGCAAACAGGCAAACGGATAATACACAGTACAATGGCAGTAACTCACAGAAGAAAATATGATTTCAACTTTCCACGGATTAAAACGGACAGACTAGAGAAACAGACGCTTCTACGAGGGTCATTGAATAATCCGACAACAGACAGGGATAGAATAGGGAATAAGAAGCAGAGGACAATCAAGAGGAAAATAGGGGACAGGTGAGGAGAAGCGAACGAAAGGGGGAAAACAGCTGAAAGAGATAATGAGCGGACTGAGTGGATGTGTGTGCGTGATGGTGCGAGTGAGTGTTCGAGGAGTGTGTGACCAACAAGTAGGGAGACAGAGAAAGAGGAGAAGAAACCAGGATCATGACAAACTACTGCTTTAAGCTTGTGCCTTTTTTTCGGGTGATTCTGCCGTCCGTCATGGCGTTGTCACGGTTCGTAGTCACGTGTTGCAAGGGGTCTTAGCAGTTTGTATGTACAGGTATATTAGTTGAAAAAATGACGGGTACCACTAAGTATGTGTGTTAGATGAATAAGTATCTGTGTATATAAATATTAAAAATGTTGTGTGTCCACAGTTATTATCAAGTGGTATTAGAGGATTGCCTGAGGGAAGAAAAACTGTTCCTGTGTCTGGCAGGTCTGGTGCTCAGTGCCTGTAGTGTCGAACAGATGGCAACAGTTTAAAGAGGGAGTGGCTGGATGTGAGGGTCAGAGGGATTTTGCCAGCCCTTTTGCTCATCTTTAGGGATAATACAGTTATTGGGAAGAAGGGAGGATTGTCAGATGATTCGATCAGC
>NW_024875667.1:8927-9687 GCF_018340385.1 Cyprinus carpio
TATTTTCCTTTGCAAAACTTTATTTTTTTGCGTATATATGTGATATTATATTGACTCCATAGATTGATGTCTTACCTTTGCCATTATGAGGTACCTCCCCCCGCCATGAGCGTAGCATCGCGTACCTGTAACCCAGCCAGCTACAAAGAACTGGTAAGCATCCAGACTTTTAAAAGCTTTGAGATCAGCACCAGTATATGGGGATACCCCGTTTACCACATAGTGGTACAGATCGTGTGGACTGAAGTCGGGTAGACTCGGCGATTTAATGAGGTCAGTGAAAACGGAGGGAGGAAGAAGGTAAGGGTCAGTGTCCAATCCTGCGATCTCCAACTTCTCCAAATACCGTTCTTTGTGAGCTCCTACCAGATGCCCTACCTCGACCGATAACGGCACGACAGCTTGTTCAATAGAAGAAGCCATAAAGTTTAGTGTTGTTTATTTTAAACCGATTGAAACTTCCCGCTCGTCTACTACTACTTAGCTTGTGCTTCCGGTGATTCTGCCGTCCGTGGCGTCGTCACGTGGTCGTAGTCACGTGTTTGCAAAGGGTCTATACTCTGTCAGAGGTTAAAAAAACGATATAAATACTGCTGCACACCTCCAGCAGCTCGAATTAATTTAGCAGATAATTAAATATATATGGGCTTATATTATTTAATATACAATTATATTGCTCGTTGATATTCTACATTTAGCAAAAATATAATCCAAGAAACTTATGTCTGTTACAGTGGTGTAAAATGTAATAATAAGGAAC
>NW_024875667.1:11349-11761 GCF_018340385.1 Cyprinus carpio
CAGCTGATGTTTACTGCTCCTCTCAAGACCACTTCACATTATGATATACAGCATTCATCAGCTATTGGTGATGGATCTCCATCCACACTGTAAGGTAGAACAGAAGATAAAATAATCGATGGAATTGAAAAGTACAAATTAATTACTGTATTTATTGTAGTTACTACATTTCAATCACAGTAAAAAGTTGCATTAAAATCCTGTAATCAGATTAATTACTTACTATACCTGATTTTGAATACGTATTTATAAAACAGTATTTGTGTTTTAAATATAATACATTTATAACATGAATTCCATTCATATTGTGTCTCTATTGAGTCAATATAAAGAGAAACACATACTAACGAGTGTACACCAAATATAATATATGACAAGGAACAAATACAAATGTGATTTTGTCTTAAATCAA
>NW_024875667.1:12855-12965 GCF_018340385.1 Cyprinus carpio
TTTGAGTCTCCAATCATATTATAACTCAGATCAAGCTGTTTTAGAAACTGCAGAGCTTTTGTGCTTGTCAAAGACTGAGTTAAAGAAGAAACATCTGTGATGCCACAGTA
>NW_024875667.1:13177-13381 GCF_018340385.1 Cyprinus carpio
TATTTTGTGGTCTGAATTGTGGTGGATTTATTGATTTTATTTGATAAATTAAGAAGAAAAAGTATTGATTTTATACTTTCCTAATTCATTTCATTTCAGTCTCCAGAGAGTGACTTTTTTTTTCACACTAACACACAACCAGATATCAATCAAATTTAATTTTCTAGAGCTACCAAGTGTTGACAACTGTACAAAGTCTCATGC
>NW_024875667.1:13526-13593 GCF_018340385.1 Cyprinus carpio
TTACAGCGTGAATCCTTCAGTACGTCACATAAGTGATTCACTCCTGTGTTTTTTATTTGATTAAAGT
>NW_024875667.1:14329-14404 GCF_018340385.1 Cyprinus carpio
GGAAGCGCATAGACTTACTTGCCGGCAACCCGCCAAAAATTTTACGTTTGAAAATGAAAAATTTAAATAATTCAA
>NW_024875667.1:14642-15543 GCF_018340385.1 Cyprinus carpio
TCTGTAGCCTTAGTAATCCTGAAGACCTTGATTAGCTTGTTCAGGTGTGTTTGATTAGGGTTACAGCTAAACTCTGCAGGACAGCGGCACTCCAGGACCGATGTTGCCTATCCCTGGACTACAACGAGCTTCTTCCCAGGTCCATTACATCACAAACCCAGATAAACCCCGCCCCCGGGAACATGTGACGAAGGGGGCGAGGCCATGCTGTGCTGGTTTAGAGAAGAGGAAGAGAAAACTTGGGGTGTACGTAAAAATCTGTTCATATATATCGTGATTCTATCTTCTAACGATTCTAATGGATTCACAAGTTTCAAAATCAATGTTCTAAAGCAGCGGCTCTTAATACTGTTCCTTGCGTCGCTCTGCACACGCTCTGCACACGCTCTGCATTTCTCTCTCTCTCTCTCTCATTCAGATCGTCAGATCAGCTCCAACAAACTGTTCCATTTAAACACTTATTTTCACATAGCAATGAGAAGCATTATACATGGACACGCGTGTGGTTGCTGTGCTGTATTAAAGCTTTCATCAGAATAAACCTGTATATTAAAAGCTAACAGAAGCAGTAGTATTTACAAACAACAGCATATGTGACCCCATTCTTATGTGTTTGACGTGTTAACTTTTTGCTCGGGTCATCAAATACAAGTTGGTTTAATTCTAAATGATGGCAGTTACGATTCAGTTAGTTTTGCCATTCTGTCCGCTTGGTTCTGGCTAGGGAAGGTCATATCGATCCGAAATATAGATATATCGATACTGACGCGAGTATCGAAAGTATCGATACTCAAACAAAAAATATCGATACTAAGGTGTTTTTTATTAACCAGTGATTTTGTTTATTTAACAAAAAAAATTATGAGTACAATATGCAATTGAATTTGACGAATAACCTGTT
>NW_024875667.1:15837-19119 GCF_018340385.1 Cyprinus carpio
GTTTTACTAAAGTGACTATAGTTCAACTGTAGTATTTGTAGTTTTGAATCATGTGTAAACAAACATATTTAAACTGTGTAAACAAAAATAAAACCTAATAAGTTACAATTAAAAATTCACAAAGTGAACTGTTTTTGGCATTATAACCTCCACAGTGAAAATTGTTTTCGTTATTACATTAATTATTCTGAAAGTTATATGTATTTCTACTTGTGTCCTATGCTTATTAAATGATGTTTAAAATTTGTATAATTGCCCTGGAATAAATATTAAACAAGAGATGACTTGGATTCATGACTTTATTCCTAGTTTCAATCGATTACGTTGTTGTGTTGCTTTTAATATGCTTCACCAGACTCAGAATTGTTTAAATGTATTCTGGAAAAAATTGGCAGTGAACATAAACAAACTGGACGTAAATATTGTTTTTTTAAGTAATTTATCAGGTGTTATTCGGGGAAATGACATACTCTCAAATGTACCGGCGATCAAAGACTATATAAAGGGTCTCGGAGATGGAGAATAGAAACCATCCGGTGCTATGTTGAGCATATTATCTCAAGAGTCAGCAGTCTGAGTGGCCATGTAAGTTACTAACAAGTAAAATGTTATTTCTTTGTAGATTATCTAACAACAACTTGGAAAACAGACAAAACAGAAAAGGTAAGAAGCATTATTTGAGGAAAGGGCATACTGCTATAATAGGCGCAGACCTGTAACCAAACTAACTTTACCCTGCACTGACGTAATTTCCGATTTTTGTGAAAAAGGCTAATCCTCTTCACTACAAACATAAAATTTCTCAAGAGCCATTTTGAAGGAGACACAAATAATACAGCTAGAATTGTACTTGTGAGGAACTGTATCCACAGAGGGAGGTCTTACTACTATTAGTGCAGCAGGAGACAGTGCTTGTGTCCGCTGTAGACATTACTATCATCACAGTGTTGCCAAGTCTGCAGTTTTCTCATGGAATTGGGCAACTTTGTCACTGTTGCCGTGGGTTGAAGTGACCTCAGTAACGTGTATTTTAGCCCCAGAACGCGATTTTTACCAAGGGACCCCCTCGAAACATGGTTAGTTTGGGCAAGTTTTGAGTAGGCAGATTTTGTTTTGAAAACCTGGAAACCCTTTTTTTTCAACTATTGACTTTGTTTCTCTGACCGGACTTGTGTGTGTGTGTGTGTGTGTGTGTGTGTGTGTGTGTGTGTGTGTGTGTGTGTGTGTGTGTGATGTAAAAGAGGAAAGCAGGCATTTGGATCAAAGCACTGTGTGTCATGGGAGGGGAGACTCAAAATATTCATGAACTTAAAACACATTTTTACCCCATTTGTGTTTGTTATTTTAATACTTACACTATTATTTAAAGTATAAAACATTATTTACAATACACAGCAAGTTTTTAATAATATTTTTAAGGGGGGCATCCCTCAGATGGGGGGGTCTTATTGTGATTTGATGTGATTTTCAGATGGAGCAGCATTTAATACACAGAACGTATTCACTGTCAAGTTCGGCAATATCACTTTCATAATCACAGATGATTGCATTCAATTATGGTTAATCATGCAATGATCATGGGAAAATGTAGTCCGGGACACATGAACAGTCTGTTATGTGAGTCAATAAATAGAGGAGGACCTCTGGTGGAGTAGCGGACGTAAGACGCAGACAAGTATTCATGACAGTTGTGAGGAGAAGAAAGTTATTAGATGAATATCAGGAGTAGAAAACATTATTGCACAGATAAAATCCATTTTCAAGCACGGCACTATATCCATAAAAAATATAACTGTCAACTTTACTTTAGAAAGTAACAGTAATACTTTCATCTCATGTAACTGCTGGTTAGAGTGTTAATGATACTAACACTAGTTTGCTCACTTGAAATTGTTGTTTTCATCATAATCAATGAGGTTTTTCACTCCAGAGTCTCCTAGTCCTTCACTTCCAGCTCAGGTTTCAGTTCTCCTCGGTGTGATGGGTTTGATTTCAAGCTGAAGTTCAGGATGAGAACAACTGTTTCTCTGTAATACTGCTCTGCAAGCCCCACAGACTGAAACAGAAGAGAAAACACAATGAATCACACGTTATGAATCATGTTGTGGTAATTCATCATTTTTAAACAGCCATACAGAGTGCATAATTAAAATGTTGCTATCAAACATCCATAACTAAAACAAAAAACAAAACAGGATTTGAGATAACTATTAGATTTCAAGTCTGAGATCTTTAGTCAGACCAAAAAAAAAAAGGTTGTGATTTGTAATTGTAATGAAGATACAGTTCAACTATCAGAACGCCTTTAGAAATAACCTTAAAATGTAAACATTGATTTTAAACGTAACAATCAGAAAAACTAACTCTGTTCATAAATCAAAATACTTCAACATTTATGATTGTAGTTAATGGTCAACAGTAAATTTTGTGATCAGATTTTGTCTTATTGTGAATCATGTCTAGAGTGAAGCTTTTTTTTTTTTGTTTTTTAGCAATGCAGGTCAGAATTATTTTTTGATGAAAAGCTGATAATGTTTGCTTTGCTGTGATCTCATGTTACTGACAGGTTTTTTTATCCCCGCCTTCACATCATCAGCCAGCGAAAAATATGTTTTTGTGAGAGAAAGGGATAGTATATTTTCATAAATGATCACAAGGGTACATTCATTTTTGGAAATAAATTATGTACCCTGATAAATCAATCTCAGTGTAACTGCTGTAGAGTATAATGATACTAACTCTAGTTTCTCCAGCTTGAATTGTGTGTTCATCAGTAGATCACTGAGGTGTTTCACTCCAGAGTCTCCTAGTAGTTTATTCCAGCTCAGGTTCAGTTCTCTCAGGTGTGATGGGTTTGATTTCAGAGCTGAAGTCAGGATGAGACACTGTTTCTCTGTAATACTGCATACACTCAGACTGAAGACAGAAAGAGAAAAGACAATGAATCAGACACGTTATGTTCATGTGTGAATAATTCATCATGTGTTAACACCATACAGTGCAATAATAATAATAATAATAATAAAAAAAACAAATAAAAATTGCCAAAACCTTACATTTACATTACATTTAGTCATTTAGCAGACACTTTTATCCAAAGTGACTTACAAATGAGGACAACTGAAGCAATCAGAATCAACAAAAGAGCAATGATACACAAGTGCTATAACAAGTCTCAGTTAGCTTAACACAGTACACATAGCAAGGTTTTTTTTAAAAAATATTATTATATGAGTATGCAAAACTGTGACATTTCATTCACTGACGCTCTTTAGACTAAAC